>NC_141022.1:37510000-37627500 GCF_052040795.2 Danio rerio | reverse complement strand
TAAGCCAACAAGAAAATGAATGAATGAATATATATATCATCCACCACCAGTGTGCAGCATCCACCTGGATGATGCGACGGCAGCCATATTGCTGCCATAGCGCACACCACACACCAGCTGACTGGGGGAGTGGAGACAGAGTGATAAAGCCAATTATGATATGGGGATGGTTAGGAGGTCATGATAGACAGAAGCCAGTGGGTAGATTTGGCCAGGATGCCAGGATTAAAACCCTACTCTTTTTCGAAAGACATCCTGGAATTTTTATGAGCAGAGAGTCAGGACCTCGGTTTAGCGTCTCATCCGAAAGACGGCGCTCACTGAGCAGTATAGAGTCCCCTTCACTATACCGGGGCATTAGGACCCACACAGACCACAGGTTGGGCGCCCCTGCTGGTCTCGCTAACACCACTTCCAGCAGCAACCTAGCTTTCCCATTTGGTCTCCCATCCAGGTACTGACCTGTTGCAGCCCTGCTTAGCTTAATTGTACCTAGAAACCATTCTAGTCTGGCCTCTGTTTTTCCGGTAAGTAATATTATATTTATTTATTTATAAAATTCATATCATATTTGCATAATTTTATCATCTATACATGTATTTGTTTTGAGATCATTTATTTATTGTTTTATTTAGAACTTGAATGCACTCCAGAATCGGACAGATGATTAGCTGTGGGCTATAGAACATTCATTTGAAAAGTTGTCATACAGGGTTATGTTTGGAAATCATAAATTTAGGCCATATTTGAAGTATTCGGAAGTAATTAGCATTTTCCTTCTATATAGAAAAACATTATAAGAACAATGCTTTGTGCCTCAATGCACTACAACTATGTTTTAAAAGACCTAACTGAGTAAACAACTTTATAATACACAACCAACCACATATAATCAGAACATGGACAAAGTCACATTTAATGAAGTATTAAGCCAGGGGTGTCCAAACTCAGTCCTGGAGGGCTGGTGTCCTGGATATTTTAGTTCCAACCCCAGTAAAACACACCTTAACCAGCTAATCAAGCTCTTTCTAGGTATACACAAGAAACTTCTAGGCAGGTGTGTTGAAGTAAGTTGGAGCTAAGCTACTGTATGCAGTACACACGGGCCCTCCAGGACCGAGTTTGGACAACCCTGTGTTAAAAATTTTACCCAAAGAAAAATTATCTAAGCAAAATGCAAGTAGGCATCTCTAACTGCCCATTTTCAGTTACCCCAGAATGATGTATGGTCGGCAGTTGCCCACTTGAAATGTTATTTGTATTATTCAGAAACCTACGAGTGACATCATGGACACAACATCCATACAGTCTATGGTTGAGTACCAAACCAAGACCCTATAAACTTCACTTCTTTTTTCTGTTAATATGTTTACAAACAAGCCAAAGTCCAATGCTGGATTTTTGGAAAGATTTAAACTAAAAGACAATACTGTGGCAAATATATTTAATACAACTGTAATGTAAGTGTGAGTATTACATGGCCACTTACAGTACATACCATTTTGCCTTTTATATATACCAAGAATCTAGGCACTTTCACCCAACTTTAAATAAGCCAGTGGGCATTTCCGTCTGAGTGTTTGATCTGAGCTAAATCAACACATAAATAGCCTATCACTTCTAAACTACGAGTATTATTAAATATAAAAATCTTGATTAGATCATAAACGGACCGCAGGTGGGTGTATGGTTTCTTTAAAAACACAGCAATTAATTGCATGACGTCAGGAGAAATGGAGTCTTAAAACAGGCTGCATGCCCAAGACAAAAAAAAATAGCAAGTACAGTCAAAGTGTCAGTGGAATACAGACTAATTATGTCATTGGTATTCCACATGCAAATGTACGCATGCTTTTTATTCCAGCAGTGATGCTGACAAAAAAAAGAAGAAAAAAAAGCTAGACAATTGACTCCAAGGACACATATGCTACTTAGTAGAGTGAAATCGGGTCTCTTACACCATGATCTGCCAATTGATAGACAAGTTTGGCTCAAATATACTGGGGTTCACAGAAAACAGAGCAGAACATTTATATCAAATCAATAAAAATTCAATCAGAGAGGGCTGAAGTCATTTTTTTCTCAGCTGTGGTGTTGGTGTAGTTACTGTGTTTTAGTTTTCTAGGGCAGCATAATAGGTTTCTTGTGAAATGAAAGGAAACAGGTCATGAATCATATGGAAATTTAAAACTAATTCTTATTAGAAAGTGAAAAAAAAACAACTAGGGAAATGAATTTCTAGATGAAATGGCCTATTCTGAAATGAAAAAGCACCTGATGAAACATATTTTGATGAATTTTGCAGAGCTTAGATTAGAATGTCTGTGGAGTTGCACAGCATGAAATCTCTCTTGGTGAATTAAACTTTAATTCTCTGAAGTGCTAATAAAGAGCAAAGAATCCATTATTAGATTTGCATTCGTTGGTTGGTCCATGTGTTCTTTTGCTGGGTGGTTATTTGATTCATTATCATTCATTTATGTCATTATTTTGTTTGTTTATATGTTTGTTCATTTGTTCAATAATTTATTCATTCATTCACTTGTTCATTTATTCATGTTGTTCAATCAACAGTTTGCAAATATATTGGTCATTTTTTTTACTTATTCATTTGCCCTTTCATTCATTCATTCATTCATTCATTCATTCATTCATTCATTCATTCATTCATTCATTCATTCATCAATTCATCCATCCATCCAGGGTATGCAATTCATTTAATCATTTATTCACACAATCTGATCATTCCTTTAGTCTTTAGTTTTCTGTTTCAGTCTGTTTGTTCATTCATTCATTTGCTTGTTCATTTACTCATTCATTCATTTATTCATTCATTTATCTATTCATGCTGTTGGTCAATCAAAAGTTTGTTAATCTATTGATAGTTAATCATCAATCTTGGCTATGTATTTCATTTAGTCATTCATTCATGTATTCTTTGATCATTCCTTTATTCATAAAATGTCTGTTAATTTAGTCTTGTGTCTGTTTGTTCTTTCCTTATTTCATTTATGCTTTTCTTTGTATATTAATTCTTTTTTCATTCAATCATTCATTTGATGGTTCAATCATTCATTCATTCATTCATTCATTCACTTGTTCGTTCATTTATTCATTCATTCATTCATTCATTCATTTATGTTGTTGGTCAATCAACCATTCTATTGGTCATTTTTTACTTATTCACCCTTTCATTCATTCATTCATTCATTCATTCATTCATTCATTCATTCATTCATCTATCCATCTATCCATCCATCCAGGGTAGGCATTTCATTTAATCATTAATTCATGCATTCATTGATCATTCTTTTATTTATTAATTTTCAATTATTTCAGTCTTGTGTCTGTTCTTTTCTTCTTTCATGTATGCTTTTCTTCGTATGTTAATTCTTTTGTTCATGCAATCATCAATTTGTTGGTTCATTCATTCGTCATCCATACTTATTTTTTCATTAATTAAATTGCTTGTTCATTCATGTTGCTGGTCAAATCAACAGTTTGTTAAGCTATTGATCAGTTTTACTTATTCATTCACCCTTTAATTCATTCATTCATTTATTCAGTCCTTTATCCAGCCGTCCAGCACTTCAGGCTATTTATTTCATTTAATCATTCATTCATGCATTCTTTCATCATTCCTTTATTAATTCATTTTCTGTTAAATCAGTCTTGTGGCTGTTCGTTCCTTCTTTCATTTATGATTTTCTTTGTATTTTAATTATTTTGTTAATTCAATCACCATTCATTATTTACTTCATTTGTTTGTTTGTTCATTTATTTTGTTTATTTTTTTTGTTTGTTCGAACCTTTATTTGCTTATTCGTTTGTAATTTTAACTTTTACACTTATTCTGTTATACAGATAAAAACACTGACCACAATAGTACAGTACAGCTGTAAAAGGTATAGTTCACCCAAACATTTACTCATCCTCAAGTGGCTTCCAAAGCCTTTTGAGTTTGTTTATTCTGTTGAATACTAAGAATATATTTTAAAGAAAGATGAAAACCTGTATTTATGGAGTTCCATATTAGGAAAATAAATATTATGAAAGCCAATGGTTACAGGTTTCCAGATTTCTTTAAAATATCTTCTTATGTGTTCAACAGAGCAAAGAAATTCAAATAGGTATTGAAGAAGTGACCAATGAGTTAATGAAAACAGATCTTTCATTTGTGGGTGAACTGTATTAATATATTGATAATTTGTGTAGATATTACATTTATGATATTATTATGCAATGCAATCTTGCAATTGATAGAATTTCTACAGAAATATTTCACATTGTTAGGTTTTTGGTTCACAACATGACAGGTCAAACAGTGAAAAGCCCTCAGTAACGAAACTTTGTATCCTTTGATTCATTTGCATCTGTTTTAAATTCCAATTTAAAGCTTCTCAAGAGCATGTCTGTATTGGATCGTCCTTGAATGACTGGTGATGTCAGTTCTGTCCTAAGGATATAAAAGGAAGAAGTAGCATGTAATTAATTATAAAGTGAATTGCTTTCTGTAGCCTCAGCACATTCACTGTAACTGAGTATATTAGATCATTTAGGCAAATGTTTACTGCATGTCCTTGTATGTTCTGTTCATAACTATGAAATCCATTTTATTTTTCCCTCAAATTCCATTCTAGAGTATATTTTTTCACCACTATGCACATGTATGCTTATTTTTATTCATGCATTTACTAGCTTGTTTTTATTTTGCTAACATTTTATTTCGATGGTCCCCCATGTTAAGCTGCTTTGACAATCTACATTGAAAAAGCTCCATAGAAATAAAGTCTGCTCACCATAAGTTACATGTTCATATATGCTTACTCTAATCTGGGTGGTATCTGTAGATTGACTTTTAAATGTTCTTAGGCAGTCATTAAAACATCAAACATGTAAATATATTTCAAACTTCCAAAATGCACCTAATTCCAGAACGTGACATGCACAATACACTATAATTACCACTTTTTTACCTTTTATACAGTTGAATAATAGTCATTTTAAAGGGATTTATATAACATTTAAAGCCCATAAGCAGACATCATTAAAGATATATTTCTGTTGTATCTCTCAGACCCTGAACAGACAGTGAAATCACATTCATGCACACCGCAGTGAAGATCGGCAGGAGGAATTATATGAAAATTTCATCGATACAGGAAAGACCCCTGCAGTCAAATCAGACACGGGTGAACTGAAGACTTCCACAAAACTTTTTGCTGATTCCAAGCACTAAATCCTGTCAGAACGAATTACTTCTGAATATACTGACGGTAGTCTTTGTGTTTTGAGATTGCTTGAGAGTGAAACGGTAATGAACTGAAGTCATGACTTGAGAATATTTCCTGCAACATTGTGAAGTGCCTCTCAAACGTCTTGAAATGCAGCAAGTTCTCAAAGTCTTTCTGCACTCGAGTGCGCTTTCACCACAGACAGTAGATTTCATCAAACTTGAGCTTGCTTTTTCATGAAAGCCTTATGCTCATCAAATCTGAATGACGCTAACATGGTTTGAAGAGGCCAAACAACACTGTATATGACCAAAACATACCAAATTAAAAGTGGCGACGTCAGGAAAGCTGAGCTTGAGAACTAACTCCACCACGTTTTACTGTCTGAAAGACTCCATGTGACAAGAATGCACAAAAGATTAATCTTGTTAATACCAAAAAACTAAATGTATTAATTATTTATTTAATATTAATGATTATTATTAATTATATCAAATGTAGAAGCAAGCACTTTCAAATACAGCTCTGCTTTTTTGGTATTGTATTGCTGTGCTAGGAAACATGTACAAAGGGGTCCTAAAAAGTGGTATGGTACAGTTTGCTATTTTGGTACTTCTGACAGTGGAAACAAACATACATGAATAACATCCTTGTTATGACCTCTCGATGTTAATCAAGGGACTATAGGATGTAACATTAATACTGCGACCTTTCTGTGTAATGCAGAAGGAAAAGAAAACCATGCATCAACCAAAATATTACAAAAAAAAAAATTATAATACAAAATCAAAGTTATTCTTAATATTCTTAAAACATAATATGGTAATAATAAAGAGGAACAATAAAAATAACAACATATTACAATAAATGGTAAATTATATACAATTTATACCAACTAAAATCATCCAAAAACAATAAACCTTGCATGGGACAAAACAAAATAATGGAAAGCAGGTCTTTGGCATTTGCACACCTTATCTTACCTACTCTAACATAACCAAACAGAAAAATACAAAAGACAGAACTCAGTCCTAAATCTGGTGTGCCTATACACAGATGTGCTAGGTGTTGTAAGAATGTAAATCCCCTGGGAAAAAAACAAAGTGTATCAACAAATGAATAAATAATGAAAATAAACAAGATGGCAACATCAACTTTGGCAAAGCAATATAAAGATATAAATATATATATTGAGAGACAGAATAAAACAAAGAACAAAGCAGGAACGCAAATGCCTCTGGTGTCCCACTCATCGTTCCTTTAAAAACCTGGCGACCACTCAGTTTGGCCACAGACGTTGCCACATCACCCTAGATAATGAGGATTGACCGATCCTACAGCCAATAGCAATCCCAAAGGGGTTGAACCTGTGAAACCGAAAGACAGGAGCGAGACAGAGGCTGTTTCTCAATTCCAAAAATGCAGAGAATGGACTTAAATTCTTATAAAGACTGGTCTTGCCAGGTCACCTCGGAGGAACAAACTCAGGGGACTGCGAGAACACAGAACGTGTCCTGTGAGAAATAAAATGCTGTGCTCTTCCTGATGGTCACATGACCGTCATGCATTTAACCAAAAATTATTTCAACATTATAGCATTCAAAAAGCCATTTGTTGTTTTCCCATTTTCAATATATATATTTAGCATAAAGACGTTACAAATATACGTTGCACAATAGATTTTAATGCAAATGTCAACAAATAAAAACCTTTAATGTGTTTATGTCATTATAAAGATTTTCATGTTAATGTTTACTTTCACCATTACATTAAGGGAAACTCCTGGGATAAATAAGTGTTATAACTTAAATAAATCTCTAAATTTGAATAACTCAATATAAAATGCTGCGCTTCCCACCTCCAGTCACAATGACTACTGGGACTTCTGAAGTCTGTGAAATCTGCATTGGTGCATCCTTGATATCAAGAACATGTCCGCATCCTCCGTTCATGCGTTCTTGACTATTGGAACGGAACTTTAGCAGTTGATGATGACGTTACACGGGAACTTGAAGACGCAAGATCACTGAAGAACACATATTGAGAAACAGCCAGAGTAAACAAGTACGCAGGAGAGAGTGGAAGAAAGTGAAAGCAAGAGAAAGAGAGAGAGAGAGATAGACAGACAGACAGACAGACAGAGATGCAGAATTCCTGGGACGTAACAATCCTGAACTGTACCAAAATGTACTGCTCCGTAAAAAGAAGTCATATTAAGCCACACAAAATTTTAAAAAAGAGAGAAAAATGTCTTGTTGATGCTAGAGGTCAGAAAAGAATGATTAGACTGGTTTGAGCTCATAGAAAGACGTCAGCAACTAATAAGCAAATAATGAACACTGAACCTTGAAGCAGATGAGCTACAGCAGCAGATGAGAAACTCATGTCAGCTAACAGCAAACTGAGGCTATAATCTGCATGGGCTAGACAACAGAAGTTCGGAAAAAAAAAGTTGCCTGGATTTATAAGTCTTGATATCTGCCATAAAATTCAGATCCCTTCTGCTTTGTTCCAACAATTCAGGTTGATGCTGGTGTAATGACTTATACAGTATAAAGTACCAGAAAGTACTTAACTTTACAGGCTACTTCAGACGACTTTCCCAGTTGTGTATTTATTTCTGGATTAATGGGACACGTCAGGTTACAAGCTCGAGCTGTTTGTACAGTATCCCTGGAGAGCATCAGGTTGTATTGAGACATCAAGTTAACGCACACGTTTGACAGCCTCATTCCTGCATGCAAATTCAGCACAGACGCCCTGAGACCTGTGATCTTGTTGTTCGTGTAATAGTGGTGGTGATTTCAGCAAAAGCAATCATTGCTACAAAAGGTGCTCCAGCGTACATGTCAAGTGAAGAGCTCCTTGTGTTCCTCTATCATTATTATTGAAAGGTTTTCATTGACATTTTAGGTGTCAGCGCTGCAAGAGCTTCCGTCTTGTCGGCGTTTCAAAGAATGCAAATTGTTTCTGACAGACACTGCAGCAGTGGATAGATAGAAAGCCAAGGCTAAACACAGCATGGTCATTCGCATATAGCACAGACACACAGATTCAATAAAACCAATGGCGGAAAATAGACTGAAAAACAGCTTGGTCCCTCTTTCTGAGGCAGATGGTTTCTCTTTTAAGTGTCGTAATCACATTAGACCGCTTGTGGACTGCATCGTCTGTCAGCCCGCATGTAAAAACAGCAGACGTCACTCAGGCTACTTTTACAGTATTCTAAATGCCAAAACTGATCAGCGATGCTGTGATGTATATTTCAGAAGATTTTAGAATTTCTGTTACTTTATCAAAGCTAAGCCCCTACAATTAAAAGAATAGTGTTATGAGATTTAAGATTGTTACTTTATTCAAAATAAATTTATGCGTACAATTAATGATGGTTAAACATTTTTTTAGCATTACAGTCTGAAAAGGAAAAATGTTTTTATCTATGCCTTCTATAAATATTTTGTTATTTTAATATTAGTAAATATTTTTTAATTAAGCAATTTATGGTAGAAACTGTGCTATCAATAATAAGTATTACTTATTAGTAATATTGTTGTTAATGTTGTTTTTAGAATGAACTAGTTCAATATATAACATATAATGATGTGGGGTCTCACGGTGGCACAATGAATAGCATAATCACCTCACAGCAAGAAGGTTGCTGGTTTGAGCCTCGGCTGAGTTAGTTGGCATTTCTGTGTGGAGTTTGCATGTTCTCCATGCTGACGTGGGTTTTCTCTGGGTGCTCTGGTTTCCCCCAAAAGTCCAAAGACATGCAGTACAGGTGAACTGGGTAAGCTTAAATTGTCTGTAATGTATGTCTGTGAATGAGTGTGTATGCATGTTTCCAAGTGATGGATTGTGGCTGGAGGGCATCCACTGCGTGAAACATATGTTGGATAAGTTGGCGGTGTGGCGACCCTAGCTTAATAATGGTACTAAGCTTAAAAGAAAATTGATGAATGAATATAATAATATATTAATATATACACACATCATTGTATATCACTGTTGTATTGTTTATTATAACATTTCATTCATTCATTCATACAATCATTTTCCTTTGGCTTTGCCACAGCGGAATTAACCACCAGCTATTTCAGCATATGTTTTGCACAGCAGATTCCCTTTTATCTGCAACCCAGTACAGGGAAACATCCATACATTCTCGCATTCACACACTCTCAAACACTACAGCCAATTTATTTTCTTTAATTCACCTATACTGCATGTCTTTGAACCAGAGAAAACTAGAGCACCTGGAGGAAAACCACACAAACACGGGAAGAACATGCACTCGAACAGAGCTATGAAGCAACAGTGCTAACCCCTGAACCACAGTGCCGCCATTATAAAATATCACATTATATTATTAACATTTTACATCATTCTTTTTTAACTATACATTTCAGCATGAATTATTAATAAAAATTAGGGATTCTCCGATCAGGATTTTAGCAGGTGATACTGAGTACCTATTCCTCGTCATCGTGATCAGCCGATACCATTTACCGATTCTGATGCTTCTAGTTTTATATAACTTTGCCATTGCATAAGCACATTTTCCCTAAATGTAGAGCTTGATCCCAAGAGGAAACGCAAGTATTTTACATTTTGTCAGTTTAGTGGCTAATTTGTACGAATTTGTACAAGTTCGTACGAAAATGTACGATTTCAAAAAGAAGGCATGGCACCCAACCCCACCTCTAACCCCAACCGTCATTGGGTGATGTATTCATAAGGCTTCACTTTTCCACTTTTTATGTTACGGTCTTATTCCGAAATGAATTAAATTTTAATTTATTTTCTCAAAAGTCTACACAAAAAAATACCCCATATAGACAATGTGATTCTATAAGTATTCACAGTCTTTGCCATGAAGCTCTAAATTGAGCTCGGGTGCATTCTGTTTCCACTGATCATTCTTGAGATGTTTCAGCAGCTTAATTGGAGTTCACCTGTGGTAAATTTAGTTGTTTGGACATGATTTGAAAAGGTATATGCCTGTCTAAATAAGGTCCCAGGGTTAGCAATGCATCAAATTAGCACAAATCAAGCACGAAGACATATTAATTGTCTGTAGACTGAATACCAGGCGTTATGTTTGGAGAAAACCAGGAACCGCTCATCACCAGGCTAATACCATCCTTACAGTAAAGTATGGTGGTAGCAGCATCATGCTGTGGGGATGTTTTTCAGCAGCAGGATCAGTAAGACTAGTCAGGATAGAGGGAAAGATAAATGCAGCAATGTACAGAGACATCCTAAATAAAAACCTGCTTTAGAGTGTTCTCGACCTCATATTGGGGTGACGGTTCATCTTTCAGCAGGACAATCTCCCAAAGCACACCGCCAAAATATCAATGGAGTGGCTTCACAACAACTCGCTAAATGTTCTTGAGTGGCCCAGACAGAGCCCAGACCTAAATCCTATTGAACATCTCTGGAGAGATTTGAAAATGGCTGTACACCGTAACTTCTGATCCAACCTAATAAAGCTTAAGAGGTACTGCAAAAAGGAATAGGCAAAAATTCACAAAGTCAGGTGTGCCAAACTTGTGGCATCATATTAAAAAATACTTTAGGCTGTAATTGCATCCAAAGGTGCATCAACAAGTATTGAGCAAAGGCTGTAAAAATATTTATGTAAAAAAAAAATTCAGGTTTTATATTTTTAATAAATTTGCAATAATTTCAAAAAAAAAAAATTTCACATTGTCATTATGGGATATTGTGTGTAGAGTTTTGAGAAAATAAATTAATTTATTTCCCTTTGGAATAAGGCTGAAAGATTAAAAAATAAAGTGTAACAAGTGAAGCCCTGTTAATACTTTGAGCGCACTGTGTATAATCTATATATAAAATAGTTCTTATGAAACTTTTACTATTTGTTTTGATGTTAAAAGATCCTAGTCATGTTTTTTTCAGACTCCAGCTCAGGATGGATTGACAAATGGACAAATCAATTAATCAATCAATCAATTAATCAATCTCACATAGGATACTGTATGTAAATAGGAAACCATCTACATCTTTTGCGTTTAAGAATTGCATGTCCCAGCAGTGCAATACTCTTCTTATTTACTTAATATATTTGTGTATAAGCAAACCGCATCATCTAATTTACATGGATATAAATCAAGTTTCATTAAAGTGCGTCAGACAGCAGATGCTACTTAAGGAAGATAAACAAAATGCAAGCTGGTGATTACAGCAAGATGAAAGATTATGCTATTTTAAATTATTTATTATATATCGTCATTTCAACCCCTCCATTCCTTCATCATATCAGAGCCCCTGTAATTATAACTCATAAATGAGACATGGGGATGTTTGCACTCGACACAAGTATCACCACTGATGCATCTGCTTTACTTGTGAAAGCACGAGTTTCTCTCTCCATCAGGAATCTCCGAGCTTCAGACTCCGGGAAAAGATAAGTCGCTATCAATGCATGCATGGCTGACTCCTTCTTTTAAGGGAAGAAAACATCAGTCGGCTGCGGAGAATGAAATACTTCCAGACTAAGATAGTGAGAATGATGTGTGATCCTGACAGAAGTTGCGTTTTGAGCTCTGATCCAGCCGTTTGATTCTGTAGGGCATTGCTTTCCATAAAAGAGAAACGCTTAGAAAAACAGTATTTATCTTCTTTACTTTTTCAAGTCGTGTCTACGCATGACTGAACAGCACCAAATGAGTGTTGTTGGCTCTGCAAGAACAAAAGACAAGACTGCTATTTTTGTCAAACCAGATGACTCAGCAGGAAACCGTATATACAGCAATCTTTTTCTAACAGGTCTGTTATAAATGCATTTATTAAAGGAATTACAGGTCATGCTATAATGATCTCTATGGCAAGACAAGATGGCCTAATAGTAAGAGCTTCAAATTGAATATGAACAAAGGCTTGTCAAGACTGCTATAGTTTCGTGACAGATACTAATATTGACACCTTTAGTAATATGAGCAAAGAAGGCTTAGGAAAAGGTTTAACATATTATAATAGCATTATATATATATATATATATATATATATATATATATATATATATATATATATATATATATATTACACAAAGAACATTTTTAACCTTTTAATCACTGACTCAAAAAAAATAAATAAATAAATAAAGATGCTTTAGTACTTTTGGGATGAACGTAGAGGCATTCTATTGCAAACCCTTTCAAACCATTGCTGGTTGGTGATGTTGGACTTTAGTTTTAAGAGACTTTCTGCCCTAAAGAATATTTGTTTGTATTTACAAAGGGTGCAGCTTTTACTTTGGGGTACTGTATATGCATGTCTGAGTTTTACAAATTTACAGTAACAGATTACTTACGGAAAGGGAATGTACCACACACCGGAAAATATCAGCTCATGTGTAACTTTGGAGACACAAATCATGGTTTGATCAACTGCAATGAAACATTTAGCCATTTAAAGCTATTCTGAGAAAATATGAGTTATTGTTAATTTTTTTCTAAAATGTAAATTAGTTTCGTCCTTGGTTTTTCCTATAATTGTGCCTTATGATAAATAAAAATGTAATGAAAATAGGGAAATAAGGAAAAAAAATTCAAAATGTACATTTGATTCGAGCTTTGTAAAAGTGTTTCACACTTTGTAATATTGTTTTGCACTTCTCTCACTGTATAAAATGCATGTTATGTGACAATTAACACTCACTGGACATGCCAAATTTTGCCAGCATCTGTTTTTGCAGCCTTATCATGTAAAGGTCATATGAGAGGGGCCTAAATCATTAAACAATATGCAATAGTCTAGTAGGGAGTGTCAAACTCATTTTAGCTCAGGGACAACATGGAGGAAAATCTACTCCCAAGTGGGCTGGACTAAAATCATGGTACTGTATTAATAACTTAAAACAACAACAGCTTCAGGTTGTTGTTGTTTTTTTTTTTTTTTAATACAATCAACATAAAACAAAGCTCGCGCGCAATTCATAACTTTTTAATTTAGTGGCTCATTCATATGAATTTGTGTGATCTTATTCACAATTTAGTATGATTTGCATATCCACCATTGACTGTTGGGTTTAGGGGTGTGGTTGGATGCCACGCCTCCTTTTTAAAATCAGACATTTTCGTATGACTGAATGTGTACGCATTAGCCACTAAACTGAAAAAACGTAAAATCTAAAATGGCTGTCAAACTGACACTGTTTTTAAAAGTTTTGATTTCAGTACATACATGCATCCATGCATACATACTTACATATATACATACATGCAAAGTGTACATGCATGCATATAGTACATACTTACAGTTGAAGTCAGAATTAGTAGCCCTACTAAATTATTAGCCCCCCTTCCTTTACAGAAAGTAGTTTTTTTTTCAACACAGTTTTTAACATAATAGTTATGCAAGTAATTTCTAATAACTGATAACTTACTTTTTTTTTTGCCATGATGACAGTACATATTATTTTACTAGAAAATTTTCAGAATACTATTCAGCTTAAAGTGACATTTAAAGGCTTCACTAGGTTAATTAGGTTAACTAGGCAAGTTAAGGTAATTAGGCAAGTCATAAAGCATGTCATGTGAAAATTCTGAGCAGAACTTGACAATTTAATAAATTAAAAAATAGCCCAAAAAAGCCAAAAATAAAATAAAATAAAGTAAAATAAAAATTGAAATTAGGTATTTTCTCTAGATCACACAACCCTTGTCTTCAGTGTTTTTACAACACTCCACATTCTCTTGAAGTTTCAGGAGTAGTGTGGACACCATGCATATAACCATAAAAACTGCATAGCGTTTTAAAATGAAAATGCATTGCTATAGTGTAAACTGCACCTGAATAGCACTGAAAGAAGGGTTATTAGTGTGGCAAATCTCATAAAAAATTAAGCATATGCGTACCTTCCCAGTCCAAGTCATGAGATACTAAATCTAAGAGAAAGTATAACTCACTTGCAAGTAAAAAAAAAACTGTATTTAACCAACATTTCAGCTGTGGCCTTTGTCTTGATTCCAAGGCAAAAGCTTCTTGCTGAAACATTGGTTGAATAAAGCCTGCAAGTCAGTGTGCGGTTATATATTCATGTGGCAAGAACACACTATTTTTGTCAACCCAGATGACTCAGCAGGAAATTGTATATACAGCAGTCTGTCTTATTCTAACAGGTCTATGATAAATGCATGCATTAAAGCAATTACAGGTCATGTTATAATGCTCTCTGTGGCAAATGTGAGCCGTGATAAATGGTCTCAAAACTTTCTAATATTATGAGCAAGGAAATACTTGTCAAGACTGCTAGTTTTGTGACAGAGAAAACCAGTGTGAACGGTGTAAGACGGTTTTGTTGTGTTTTGAGCTTGTCTATTTTTTGATCACAGAAGTAGCCAGAAACTGATCAGATGGGGTGTGGTTTAGTGCTTTTCAATGGTCACTAAAAATCTCCTATTTTCTACCTAACAACTAAACACTTCATCGGTTTAGGAATAGCTCACCAAATGATAAAAATGTACTCACTCTCAGATGGTTCCACACCTTTCAAAGTTTCTTTTTTTTAAGTTATACTCAACAGAAGAGATTTTGAAGTATGTTTGAAACAGGTAGCCATTCAGGGATGGAAGTAATAAGGAAGTCAATGACTACAGGTTTTGCATGCTTCAGAATAGCTTATTTTATGTTAAATGGAAGAAACAAACTACTACAGTTTTGGAAAAATGTTTAGGGTGAGTAAATGATCATGAAATTGTCATTTTAGGGTGAGCTATCTTTTTATGATAAATCTCACTGAAACATTCATGATTCTCTGTGATGTATGAAAGAAAACACAACAATCCTTTTTATTCACTCTTTCCCACTTGGTCGGGTTTGCTCATTCGATACTACTTGCGCATCGAACTGACCGATGCAGTGAAAGTGAGGAAAAAGCATGACAAAATAAGAGCCATGGGTCTGGTTAAAATCTGAAGATTGTTCACAATTTCAAGAAAATTTGAGACTCAAATATTTTAAAGGCAAGACTCCAAGGCAAACAACCAATGACAAACAATATAAAAATCTAAACAGTGACGACAACAACAATAAAAATCACATTAAAAATAATTGCTAATTGGAGGTAATGAACAATAATATAGAAATATTTGATAGTGTACATACTCATAAAAGAGGCATTCTGTTTCTCGCGGGCAATATTGATTTAATATAGCACTTTGCTTCATTTTAAATGTTATAAAACATGGTATGTTTCCTAAAAATATACCTTTATAGATTTGAAATTTGGCCTATTGAAATAACAACAAAAACAACAACAATATTAATCATAATAATAATAGCTTCATAAAATAAACACTCTTGTTTAACTCTTATTAGAAATAGCAAATGCCTAAAAAGAAAGCATTATAATAAATTAAAATACATTCTTCCAAAATAAAGATAAAGATCAGTGCTAAAATAAGTCTAAAATAATTGGGTTTTACCTGTGTGCTGTAAAAGCTACATCTTTCATCTACTGTACTGTATATCTATTATTATTTTTTCACTTGAAATAAAGCTTAACAGGGCTTATTCTGTAAATGAGTTTAAGATATCCTTGACCTTATATTTATTAGAAAATGATTTGATAGCAGACAGATTTTTTTCCAATTTACGTCACCCACAAATTGATTTAGGTATACAATTACATTCGGTTGTTAAACAATATCTTTCAGGAAAAAGGCTCTTATCGACATGTTATAATTATTACAGCTAAAAGAGAAACATAATTTACCTACAGGGAAATATATTGGTGAGGGGGGAGTTGTTGGTTATCTAATCTTGGCTGTATGGAAAAATTATCACATTTATTGTTTATTATATAACTACTTGAACCATACAGAACTGTTGTATAAATACACACACAGGTGAAGTCAGAATTATTAGCCCCCCTGATTATTAGCCCCCCCCCCCCCCCCCCCTCCCTCTGTTTATTTATTCCCCAATTTCTGTTTAACAATGAAAGTTTTTTTAACACATTTCCAATCATAATAGTTTTAATAACTGATTTAGTTTAACTTTGCCCTGATGACAGTAAATAATATTTGACTAGATATTTTTCAGTACACTTCTAAAGCTTAAAGTGACATTTAAAAGCGTAACTAGGTTAATTAGGTTAACTAGGCAGGTTAGAGTAATTAGGCAAGTTATTGTATAACAATGGTTTGTTCTGTAGAATATCGAAAAAATATAGCATAATGGGGCTAATAATTCTGATCTTAAAATGGTCTTTAAAATTTTAAAAACTGCTTTTATTCTAGCCGAAATAAAACAAATTAGACTTTCGCTAGAAGAAAAAATACTATCAGACATGCTGTGAAAATTTCCTTGCTCTGTTAAACATCAATAGGGAAATATTTAAAAAAGAAAAAAAATAATCAAAGGATATATATATATATATATATATATATATATATAATTTATTAATTTTTTTTTACATTTTTTTTTAAAGACATGCACAGACATGCATTTGAAAATTTATCTAGGTAATATCTCATGAATCAGCACTAAGAGCACACGCAGTTAAATATACAATAAACGAAATATACAATAAACATACTGCCCAAATCTATAATGAAAATGTTTTTAATCTATACCTCAAAATGGGGTTTAGAAAATATAATTCATGGGTTAGTAGCCAAACTGTTTTGCATGAGTTATAAAACTTTAAGGTTTAATCCCCCTCCATTTAATAGACAATCACAAGCCTGTAATTTAACTTGATTTGAAATGTAATGATCAGTCGTAATGATTTAACGATGTGGATTTTTTTAAAGACATTTTTGCAAATCGTAAATCAAAATGAACAGTGTTTCTCATACAATTTATACCTTGCAGGGGTTTAATGAGAATTTAATTCAGTCATGAGGAGTGTAAATTTGTTTTATTAGCGCCATCTGGATATAATTTATGTCTTTTCTGAATAAATCTGCCATTTAAAAAAAGCCCTATCTACAGTAATACACCATCATTACAAAATTATGGTCAGCAAATTTGTATTGAATATTAGTCGTATACAGTTGATATCATACTTAGTCCAAAATTATTCACCCTCCTATGAAAAATAATTATTTCAAACATAATTCAGAAGTGTTGTTAAACAGAGAGAAGATTTAACGTTTAGATATAATAGTTTTATAAACCAATTTCTTTTGTATTTCCCATGACAACAGTGTATAATATTTTACTAGATTTTTTCCAAGCTACTAGTATTCAGCTTAAAGTGCAATTTAAGGACTTAACTTGGTAATTTAATTAGGCAAGTATGGTTAATTAGGCAACTTCTTAGATTACAACGATTTGTTCTGTATATACATTAGAAAAAAATATTTCTTAGGGGGCTAATAATATTGACCTTGAAATAATTAAAAAAAAAAAAAACTGCTTTTATTCCAGCACAACTAGAAGACATAACACTTTCTCATCAGAAGAAAAACATAACTTTGAAAATATAAAAAATAAATAAATAAATAAATAAATAAATAATACACTCTTGCATTCACACACATACACTACAGCCAATTTATCTTATTCAATTCACCTGTACCTCATCTCTTTGGACTGTAGGTGAAACCACCGGAAAAAACCCACGCCAACACGGGGAGACCATGCAAACTTCACACAAATTGATCTATCTTAAAGCATTTATCTTTAATTACACCAGAAATTGAATCTATCATCAAAGACTACTGTAGATATCACACAGCTACAGCAGGAATGACTCATAAGTAGGTTATAGTGTAGGTTATAGTGCTTAATTGCATCAGCTTGGATTAATTAAACCAAAATTTTAGCCCTGAAGTTTCAGCTAAGGAATCCATGCCGTGGATCTTGAGGACTGTAGTGTGTGCCAGAGTGACTGGCTCAGATTTAAAGCGGGCTCCATCCATGGTCTCCAGTCTCTGTAGGTTGGCTTTCCTGCTGAGGAGGCAGCGCAGCGTGAGGCATCACAGGCCTGGGAAGGATCGATGGAGCTACGTGAGGAAAGCTTTTTTATTTATTTATTTTTTAAGAGTTTCTTGAGGCACTTGTATCATGGAGCCAGCTACTTGATCTTAGACCTGGTGGAAACTGCGAAGCTGGATCTGCTATGCGTCTCCATATGGCCACGAGGTTGTGTGTTGCATCAGCCAGAACACAGGAATATTGTTTGCTTGCTCTCTGTTCTGACATCTGATTGCGGGTACGCTGCCGTTTACATTATTTATTGTCTGTGGGCTGCTGTCATTTTATACTTTGGACAGTAAATAAAAACCTATTTTAGAATACTGATCAGTGACTGTGATGCATTAAAAATTAACAAAAAATAAATAATTAATAATAATATTATTATGAACAGTTAAAGTCAGAATGATTAGCCCCCCTTTTAATTTTTTTTTTATATTTCCCAAATAATGTGTAACAGAGCAAAGAAATTTTCACAGAATGTTTGATAATATTTTTTTTTCTTCTGGAGAAAGTCTTTTGTTTTATTTCGGCTAGAATAAAAGCAGTTTTAAATTTTTTAAAAACCATTTTAGGGACAAAATTATTAGCCCCTTATTTATTATTAGCTATTTTTTGTCCCAATAGTCTACAAAACAAACCATCGTTATACAATAACTTGCATAATTACCCTATCTAGCCTAGTTAACCTAATCAACCTAGTTAAGCCTTTAAATGTCCCTTTAAGCTGTATAGAAGTGTCTTGAAATACATCTAGTAAAATACTATTTATATTCATCATGGCAAAGATAAAAGAAATCAGTTATTAGAAATTAGTTATTAAAACTATTAGGTTTTAAAATGTGTTGGAAAAAAAATCTCTCCGTCAAACAGAAAATGGGGGGGGGGGGGGGATAAACAGGGGGGCTAATAATTCAGGGGGGGGGTAATAACTCTGACTTTAACTGTATATAATTTTAGCTGTTAAATATGTTATTTAAATACATTTAATTGAAATTACTGTATATAAAAAAACTTTCCCATTTCTACCATTTTTTTCATCATCATCATTATTATTATTATTATTATTATTATATTATCATTATCATATTATTATAATATTATTAGCAACTGATAAACATTATGAATTGCTTGCTTTTATTTCAAGCATAACTTTATTTTATTTAAATCGAAAGTTTGACCAAATGTCCGATTTTTTTCTAATTTTAGCCTTGCATATAAATGATAATCCATTCCTAATATTATCATTTAATTATCATTAATAGTTGCCAATTGAATAACCCATGACTAAATGTCCAGCTCTTTTTCTATTTTACACACTTATTTAAAATGTTAATCAACTGCTGATATACAAAGACAAAAATATGAAATTAAAATGTTTATTTATTGTTTAAATATTTTTTAAAAGAGTTTCAAATACAAATGTAACACCAAGATTGTACTAACTAATTTTTTATTTAGTATTTCTCATAATTACTACTATTATTATTTTTATTTTCAGTCAATATTAGCAACTTATAAGCCTAATAAATAACGTACCATGTTGTGAAATTTATCAGAAATGTTTATAATATTTTACCAAAGAAATGAACCAAATATCCAATCTTTCCCCATATTAGCACCAGAGGAGACTGAAAACCAAGCTTAGTCTTTTCCATAAATAAATCCTCACAAATCCTCTAAAATGGCTTCTGTGCACTGCTTCAGCACTTCTGGTCCCTGGTTGCTGTTTGTTTTTTCACTATCAGTGTCTCCACAGTCTCTCTCTGTCCTGAGGCGTTGGTGATGGCGTTTGACTCGAGCGTCCGGCGAATGGTACAGCAGACCCCTGTGCCCCTCCAGATGACCAGCCCTCTGTCCACTGCCCACAAATGTCACTTGCGCACTCGGCCTGCCAGCTCATTCATTAACAAACATGACCTGGATCCCAACACATGACAAACAAGCCTGCAGGTCAGAGAGCCCTCGCTAAAGATCTCCCACCTGCTCCGCCATAAACACACCTGCTGCTGCACAGCTAATGATCGTATGAATCAAGCTGTTGTTGACGTCCAAACCATCTTTTCACTGTCACACATTGTGCTGTCAACAACCAACATGAAACGAAAAAGGCTTTCGATGGCCAAAACGAAAGTGTATAACAAAGAAATGATGAGTACAATGTTCTTTCGTAGGTAAAATATGCAATAGAATGAAAATCTGGATATGGCTTAATAATAAGAGTTAAGTACATGTAAATGACTGTCAAACACCAAAGGTTCTTCAATCTCATGTACAATCTGTAAGTGTGCTCATTAAACTCATTGAGTGGTAGCAAAGAGCATAGAATTACCAAAAGGCGACACTCTAGTGCAATTTGGGATACAACCACTAGATGGCATGGCGGCCATTTTAGAATGAAAACTCCAATAGAACAACAACATATTAAAAGTCTTTAAAATAATTGATGTGATGTGATAAGTGCTGATAATTGTCATAGTAAGTAATGTTTTGTCATCTTTAGGGTTGTATCTTAGCTTTAATACGCATTTTAAATAAATAAAGAAAGAAAAAAACAAAGCAGCTGCCTGCCATCGTGACAGCAATGAGATCCAATGGACAGCCGATCGCTTTCACTCCAAAATGCTGGGCGCTGCTGTTGCAATGGAACATACTATTGAGTGTTGCCTCTTGGTCATTCTAAGCTCTTTGGTGGTAGTACCAGTCAGTTTTGATCAGTTTGAAATAAATGTGCTTCCCCAAACATTAGTAGTAACCATAGTAACTGCTATGATTGACAGTTGCTGGAGCCCTAATTTCTCTGTAATGCAAGCACACGTGTTCAACAGCTGCTAAACTCAACCTTTTCTCAACTGTTGAGCTCAGTTATGAAACCAGTGGACTTGTGAGCTGGAGAGACAGATTTCTGTCAATAAATGATTTATTTCATGCTTGCGATCTTTAAGTTGTGAGCTGGAGAGACAGATTTCCGTCAATAAATGATTTATTTCATGCTTGCAATCTTTTTTTCTATTCAAAGCAACAAACAGGGCCGAATTAACATAAGGGCTAGGTGAGGCGAAAGGTCCTTCATTGGCTGAAGAATTGATTTGCGTCATGACGTAGGAAACACCCCTTTGCAATATGCTTACCCATGTCGCTAATGTAAAGCATTTTTTTTGGCTCATTGCTGTTCAAAAACAGTGATGGTACAGTATGGCTCGGAGCTGCTTTAGCTCAGTTTTGAATAGCCCTGTTTAGTCCCCTATAAGGCTGCCCAAGAAAGTCCTTTATTTCTCAGCAGAGTTTCATATTTTTGCTCTACCGCAAGAATGGTCCAGTCAAAGGCTAGCCAAGCGCATCACAGAACAAAAAATATTCAAACAGCATTTGTCATTAACTTGCAGTAAGAGAAGCAATCATGCAGAATGGACTCATAACTGAAGCGCTGTCTTGGCCACAGTGGCGCTCCCACGCAATCCTGCTCTCTCATAACAGAGACAACATGCGACCAAATCAAATAGCCAACACAACAATTATCAAGAAGTCCATCGCTGCGGAGTATCTATCTCAAGAAAATACTTGGTTTAAGTCTAACTAGTTAGAAAGCAAACTTTTAAATTAATGAATTTCCCTTTTTATAATGATGACAGTAAATGACAGTAATAATCTGGAGCAATGAAACATTGGCATTGGCTTTCATCATACAATATATCCGAGGCCGAAAAAAGCATGCTAACCTTCTGTAATTGATTGATTCAAGACCAATTGGGAAATTAGAAGCAAGGCTTTTTTAGATACTTCTGCTCAGCTAAAGTTTAAAGTCAACTTTTTGAAAATCACCC
This sequence comes from Danio rerio, assembly GCF_052040795.2. Taxonomy (NCBI): domain Eukaryota; kingdom Metazoa; phylum Chordata; class Actinopteri; order Cypriniformes; family Danionidae; genus Danio; species Danio rerio. Next base: position 37,605,488 of record NC_141022.1, on the reverse strand, counting down.
TATTTAAAATATTTATTGTAAAGCACTCATTTAGTAAGTGCTCTTTTTATTGATTTTGATAGCCTGTTCAAAATTTGAAGTTTATGTTATGAAATTAATTTTGTATGCTTGTACGCCTAGTAAAATAGAAAACATTGAAAATATCCAAATAGAAATCAAATAGGGGAAAATAATATGAATTAGCAAATTAATAAAAATAATATACAAAAAAAAACTTAAATAAATGAGGCCCTTGCGTTTGTTATAGCCACAGAGCCCAATATGTTCTTAATCCGGCCCTATCAACATTAGTGGGTGCAGCTAAAAATCCAAAACTTTGGATGATTCTGCATTTGCTGAATGATCGATCATTTCATAAGATCAGTTCCTTTGCATAATAATTATCTTATTGTTTTACTATTAAACCCCTTGTTTTAATTACTTTCATGTAATTAAAATGTGTAGTTGGACAGGAAATAAACAATCTATAATTTCATTAGTCAATGCATAAAGTAGCCTATTCAAAAAGCATGAAAGCCTGTCCTTTTAATGTTATTGGTAATTATTTATTTGGTAAATTTTGAAAATTCATGTCCTGCTTTTAAAACCTTTTTTATCTTATTAAACATCAACTATGTGGGACTCTTATTTTGAAAAAACATAATATGCAAGGTGTAACAGAGACAACGGAGATGAGGATCCTTCTGCAGTACTTTATTCAATAGAATGGTCAGGCAGGCTAGGCGGCAGAGAAATAAGACACTGAAAACAAGGCAAGGATTGATAGACTGAAAGACTAGACTGGATAATATGCTTAGAATTGCTACCGGAAACAAACAAGACTCATCCTTGATGTGTGTGTGTGTGTGAGCTGTATAAAAAATCTGTGATTAGCTTTTATCTGGAGCAACACAGTGGCGCAGTGGATAGCACAATCGCCTCACAGCAAGAAGGTCGCTGGTTTGAGCCCCAGCTAGGTTAGTTGCCGTTTCTGTGTAAAGTTTGCATGTTCGGATGTGTTTCCTCTGAGTGCTTCCGTTTTTCCCACAAGTCCAAAAACGTGTGGTATAAGTGAATTGGGTAAGCTGGGTAAGCTCAATGTGTGTGAATGAGAGTGTATGGATGTTTCCCAGTGATGGGTTGCAGCTGGAAGAGCATCGACTGCGTAAAACATTTGCTGGATAAGTTGGCGGTTTATTCCGCTGTGGCGACCCCAGATTAATAAAGGAACTAAGCGGAAAAGAAAATGAATGAAAGAATGAATGAGCTTTCATCTTAATGTGCGCCTGAACTGCAACTGGTGTGTGTGAACAGGTAAAATGGGATTTGTAGTTCTTTTGTTGGCAGATTTGTAGTTTCGTATAGACTAGATCGTTGGTGATTTTGATACAAAGAGACTAAAAAGCAGCAGTTTTGTGAAACAGGCATGACCAAAGTGTTTACAACTTTTTGAGCAATATTGCTGGGCAACCTTGAGAAATTATGCAGACAATGGGCAATCAGGTGAGGGCAACTATTTAGGCCAATGGGATGCAGATACAATATTGTTGTCCAGTCTCAATAATAAAGCATCCAGTCAACATTGCTCTCCATTATTGCCCAGCAAAATTGCTTAAAAAGTTGCCCTGTGTATCATCAGAATAAGACAAGAGTTTTAGGACAACTGTGATGAAGCTTTTGATCCACTTCAAATGTTGACTATTGTACAATGTTATATAACTATTGAAAAATCACATCATAGTTCGAAGCATGCCTAACTCAATCCCTCTTCCTTGGCAGGTGGGACACACATTTTAATCAACATCTCTTTCTATACATGCTTTCACTTTTTTCCAATAACAAACATCTGCTAAAAACGCTGTGAATTTATTGCTTATGCCTTTACTCCCACAGTAAAGCATAAACCTGTGAACGGATCATTCATTTTAATTAGCGAAAGTTTACATGCAGCATGATTCATGTTTGGGAGTTCAACATCACCATCAACTGCTCTCTTGACTGTTTGCTGTTTGAAATTACCAGAGCTGGCAGGCAGTTCAGAGCAGCTGTGTGTCTATGACTAATACCACAGACACAAACAGCGGAGCGGCGGAAGCATTTCTCTTCCGTGCTCCCCACATTATGAGGCCTCTTCACCAATTCAAGAGTCTAATCTAATTTCCCTCAGACTTGCAGAGCGTGAACAAGCCGCTGTGAAGCTTGGCATCTGAAGACAGTCTGCGACAAAGGCTCTGAGAATAAACATGTACGAGTGCGTCTGCATGTCTTGTCATCAGTGGCCATTGATCTGTGTGTTCCTGGTATGAAAGCGGCTGAAAGTTCCATGAAAAGTTTTGCTTCTCAGCGATCAATGTGCCGGAAGAGTCCTTTAGTGGCCCCTAGCTGTTACAGAGTTCAGTACAAGCTTGAGCAGGAATTTATTCCGATGATCAGATTATGCATGAAAAGCTTTTGGTCAAAACTGATATAAGTATGGCAAGCAGTTTTAACATTTATTATCAGTCTAGTATTCATTTTTATCTTAGTATAACCTATTGTTTTGGATACTAGTATCTTTTCCAATAATAGAATTGATTGTGTTAAAACTTCTACTAGTGCATATTCTTTAGGTACTAGCGCTTATTTATTACACGCTTGCTCTTATTTATCACATACAAGTACTATTGTCAAATACTAGTATCATTAGATACAAGCCAAAGTTAAAAAGGAACACCCCCCTGTTTTTAAAAACAGAGTTAAAGGGTCATCAAAACACATTTTGTGAGATGTTGACTAATATATGTGTTCCACATTGCTATAAACACTATTTAGACAAATATATTTCACCAACTAGTGAAAATTGGTTGTTTTTGCATTGTTTAGAGCAGTTGTTTTCAGCCTGCAACCCCCAAAATGACAATGCCAGTGACTCGCGACCCCAAATATCCTCTGAGGAAGTTATTAATACAGAAACCTTGCATGCAATGGTGCACACACACCAATAGACCCAAGTCTATTCTTCATTTAATTTTTTGAATGTAAGTCAGAGATGTAAATGGGAGAGAAAGTTTAACTTGGTGTTATAAAATCAATCTGCTGCATCTGACACTATTGTTGTTTTTAACATAATGTAATTACCCCAGGGGTCGCAATTTAATAGAACTAGTAACTATAAAATACTATAACTACTATATATATATATATATAGTATATAGTTACTATAAACGACAATTTTTTTTCTCTTCAGTAGGATATGGATAAAATATGGGAATTCTTATGGTTTAATAAAAACAAATAGATTTTTGGAAATCACCATGCGACCTCCCTTCATTGTCCAGCGACCCCCACTGAAAAAAAAAAGAAGCAACGTCACAGCCATGAGATCATTGTATAAATTTCAGTGTGAAGATTGGCTATCTGTATCGGCCAGAATAAAGTAACATCGAGTTTTCAGCACAGCTATTCATTAATTCATGAGAAAGACTTCATTCGAACCACTCAGCGTGCTCTATTGTGAGCTTTGAAGACTCATTTTAACTGTTACAGTGTTTAGGGACATGCCATGTTGTGTTGCCAACCGTAATTCAAACAAGTAGTAGAAGAATTGTTTGGAGAAATTGGTCGTCAGTGTTGCGTTTATAAATGTGTTTCAATGAATGTCTTGTTTCCCCATGTTAGATTTTGCTGTATTTGGCTTGGGTGGCTTGGGTGGCTCGCCAATGTATTAGATTACTCTAATACATAAAATAAGTAAGCTGACCAAAGTTCTTACGGAGAGAAGACTTTATTGAAGACAATCAATAGTGCAGTTCCTCAGCAGTGATGTTAACCCGTCGGTCTTCAAGTAACTTAACTCAAAGTACTGTCTGTGAGACAGTACTTTATATTAGCATCAAACAAACCATTCTGTTTACGAAGCTCAGCAGGACCCTCTTCAGATGTTTCAGCTGTTGTTTTGCTAATACCCATTGAGATTGTAAAAGGGTCATTTAGTTCACACCTATCAGTTTGTGGGGGTCGAGGCACAGGTCACCCCATCATATCACATCAGAGTTTAATCAATGTAAATGCAAGTGAACTAAAATGCACATAATCTTTCACCCATGATGAGATCCCCGCTTGTGTGTAGATCCACATGTGTGGATTACAGTGGTCTGCTAACATGGAACAAAAATATGTTTGTAAGGAAAATTTTTTACCTTACCCCTAGCTTTTCGCCTCTAGAAATGGTGAAATCCGGTTTTGCTATTCTTCATTATTTTTTAAAAAAGACACGGTTCCAGTTCATGTTGATTGTCCTGTCTCTATGGATTTGGTGTGTTTTGTCAGCAGTACTCTTTCAGTTTTTAAAGATATACCTTAGTCAAAATGATTTAGTTAATAAGTTTACAGTAATATCACTACAATATTATGGACTGAAAACACAGCTCAAAGATCCACTCTCCACAACTCTCCGAATCACTGTCTATCTCCCCCGCAACTGTGTTGCTCGTGTAAAAATCAGCTGTGGTGAACATGATGAAACTCTCCTTTTCATGCAATCCCCTCCCTCTTTCGCCAATAGACACTCCCACCTGAACAAAGCTGGACACACTTTCCTGACTTTTTTCAAACTAGAGTTGTGAAAACACCCAGTTGAGACAAGGGCACGGGGGTCATGGCCCTTTAAACAGTTCTCTCCTCTTTTTCTGGTGCAATAATCAAGAATAAATGGCTAATTTCTAAAAATAGACAGTCTCCTTAGTTCCAAGGCACACTTCCTGTGCAAGCAGGTGGTCACGTTAATTATATTGACGGAAGTTCAGGCACAAAGTAATATTGTACACAACTTTTCATTTTCTGTCAGTCTTAGTATACGGCGTAACTACAGAAGACTCCAGCTTTAAATATGAAAACCATTTCATATTTAAGATCAAAACTCTGTCATTCAAGCAAGATGCTAATGGTCTAATCCGAATTCCAGTGATCTATGCTAAGCTAAGCTAAAAGTGTTGCCATCCAAACCCTGCTTAATTCTATGGAAGTTGTAGAATGAGCCTATTTTGATTTAATCGAAATGAGTGCTCCCTGAAGGGCTGTTACTAGTTTGTTACTGTATTAGCAGAACAGTTGCTAGTCAGTATTAAAATAAATACTAATATCTAATGAATGAGTACTGTTATTTAGTTACTAGTGTTTAATGAACAAAATCAGCCTTTTATAATATACCTAAATATCAGTATGTAATAAATATTAGTATCTTCAGAAATAATATTCCTTTTAGCTATAGAATTAGCATCAGCTAAGGAATAACTACATAAAATATACGCTATCAAAAATAGGCACTAGGAAGCTAGCATGAAAACTGATACGAGAACAGTTTATACATGAAATGTTTAAACAGCTTGCCATAGAACAAGCACATTTTGGATCTATTTACCTCACAATATGCTTCCTACATGGATTCTGTAATGTGACGGGACGTGAATAAAACAGCAGAATGAAAGAATACTCTGATCAATTTCTTCAGATGCCCACAGCTATTTTCCTTGTGTCTTACCATGATAGATCCGTGTACAAGCACACCTGCGACCCTGGCAGTTGATATTCCATGTCACAGCATCTCAATATTACCTGCCGCTGTCAAAAAAACAGAAATGTAGGCTTGCTCATATCGCACAATTTGCTATGTTCCATCCTGAACATGCAACTTCCTACTGAACTTTTCATGCCCGGCCTCCACAGACTGCGATTTAGCACAGATCTCTTCTGCATCCATTGCCATAGTAACAAAATCTACCCCAATTACAAGTCAAACACTCCCCTGCTTTGAGAAGGTTTACACTTAGATATCCTCTAATAAGGTCGGATGTGGATATTATGAATATTTGCACTCATATTTCTCATTTCTCTATGGCAGAGCCCCCGTTTTGTAAAAGCAGAAGGCCGGTGATCAGGGACTGAATCAGTTTTGGTAATAGATGAAGTGTGGCTGGAAAAAAGACCCTTTAGGACCCGGTATGTTACATCACTGCTAATAGCTTCTGCCCTTATGGCAAACGAAATTAAGAGCACATTAATTAGGCGCATTCATTAACTGAACCAGGCAACTCAGGAGTCTCTTCATAGAAGTACAATTTAGCCAATCAATAATTCAGAGGTTGTTACTTCATAAAGTCTACATCATGTCCTCAGCCATTGTATTTTCTCCTAAATCTGAACACTAAAATGACTTTATTATAAAATTTAAATCAGATTTATGTGGAGACAAACAGCAGGTACTTTAGTCCCAGAAGAATAAATGGTAATGACTCATTAAATTATGTAGTTTGAGTGTTTGCTTAAGGACTGGGACACCTGGCTCAAAAATACTGAGCAATCAGAATACAACTACAGCTAAAAACAAGAAAATAATCCTTCAATACAATGCTTCAAAAGGATGCAAAGTCTATCTTCTCCCAATCAAATATTTATATATTTAATAACAAAGGAATATGCATCAGTGGGAGCGATTACAGATTACGTACAACAATCAAAGAACTTTGTTTTTTAACTCATCTTACATGAGCCTATTATGCAAAACAATAGAGTTGTAAATCTTTCTACATCTCTAGGGGCTGAAAACACAAGTAAGTATTCGAATTGTAAGCAGAGAGAACATCCCAGGGCTTTCCTGGATAGCAAGGAGGCAGCTGAGTGTATGGATAAAAATGCAGGAGTTTGGAAATCCAAGAACTGCCATGAAAAAAAGATGAGGTAGCTCTGGGACTTTTTCCACTGTTCACTGTATTAGTGGTGAGAATATTTCAGTGGACCCTATGAAAAGTCAGTAAAAATGTAACTCAAATGTACTATTAATGTAAAGAAAGTTTTCATTTTTATTTTTAATAAGTGTTTCAGTAATATATTTGATGCATTACTTGTTTTAGATTCGCAGGTAATGGGTGAACCTTTTAAATATTTCATTTAAAACAATGATTCACGTAGGAAGGAAATAGGTGTCAGTCTTTATAAATAAGCCACTCAATCATTCCTTCAGTTTTTTTTTTTAAGTTTTTCAAATTTTAGAACATCTTTTAACAAAGGTTTGTTTGTAAAAAAAAAAAATGCACATTAAATTGTATCATTGAGAGTTTTATTCATAAAAATCCAAAATCAAACAAAAAGTGCTCAGCGGTAGCTTAAATAATCTGTTGGGCTGATTTTCTTCTGTTTATTCTGATGAATCCTTTACCCAAACAGCACCAAGGCATCAAAAAATGTGAGAAAAAAAATATTGAAAAAAAAAAATATATATATATATATTTTCCCACATTTTTCGAGTGCCTTGGACTGATTTTTGCTGTTTAAAGTTTTATTCATATTTTTAACCCAGTTTTTTTCCTTGTTATTAGGTTTTCCTAATTTTAGCAAGTTTTAGTATTTTGGTTGTATGCTGTAGTTTGTACTCTTTTTTTTACCCTTCCTTTTTCTTTTAATAACTATTTTCAAAAAACTAAATTGTCTAAATGATTAAATAAGTGTTTTTTTTTTTTTTTGCAGCTACACCTAAATATAATAAATGAATAACCTAACCATTACATTTGTACAACAATTATATATATATATATATATATATATATATATTTTTTTTTTTTTTTTTTTTTTTTTTTTTACTAAAAAAAGAAGAGCTTAATTTTGTAAATGTTTAGTACAAGTACAAATATGGATGAACAGACAGTGAAGCTGTCAAAATTGCCAACACCATTATACTAATCAGAAGTTTAAAAAACAGAAATTTAAAAAACATCCATTTCTTAAACACTGCTGATTGGCTATTGGGATTCATGCACCCAATAGATATGACTGTGATTGCCACTGATGATCATTGCTTAACTATTCTTCACTAAAGCATGAGCACAAAATAAATGGACACTGGGGCATTTGAAAGCTATGTCTATCAGCAGATAACTCATCTGCTCATAGACATATCCTCTGTTCACACTCCATATACAGTGGGGGAAAAAAGCATTTCACTTTTTCTTTGGAAAAAAAAAAATATTTTAAAGGACCTGCTGACATAGAATTAAACCAGATTTTGGTAAAAACCCAAACAATACAAACATAAATGTATGACAAAAAAAAATCTGATAATAACAATAGAATGACACAAGGATAATGTACTGAAGTACAGAAATGTATTTAAACATTTTGTATAAATGGCTTTTTTGGTGACGGCAACTTACAGATGCTTCTCATATAGGTAATGAAGTCATGCATTGCTCAGTTGTGATTATCTATTTTTTTGATGACTTCAACATTGTGTAAAAATCTTGATGGTTCTGTAGGTCCCATCTGTCAAATTTGATCTTTATTTGTATTTCTATTGGATTCAAGTCAGGTGATTGCCTGGTCCAGCTTGATTTTCTTTCGCTGAAACCATTTGAGAGTTCCTTGGCTGTGTTTTGGATCATCATCTTGCTGAAATGTCCATTCTGGTTTTATCTTCATCATGCAGCTTATGTAGATGTTGAACTGAAGCAGCAAATCTTAATTTACAATGATGAAAGGCAGAGAGTTGCTGAATAACTGTTGAGAGATTTCAGCTGCAGTCTTGGCTTTTATTGGCTTTCTGCACCTCCCTTTCTTCATGTGTTTAATACTTTTTTACTGTGTCATTTTATTTTACTACACATAAATTAATTTGTAAACTAATTAGATTTGTTTTCTTTGCATTTATGGATTTCTAGTTGTTACTAACATCTGGTGAAAATTTTAAGCCAACAGCACCTTCAGAAATATGTTTTTTGCGGAAAAATGGTTATGTGTTGAAAATATATTTCCCCCACTGTATCGAAGTGATGATCATTACAGCCAATCACAGTCATGTCTGTTGAGCATGTGAACTCAGTGGCCAATCAGCTGTTTAAGAACCTGCTTAATAGCACTCAAACATTAGGAAAGGAAATTAGTGTTATAAAGTTGACATTTTAAAAATAGTCTCTACGTTTGACAAACCCTGACTAATAGCAGCACTAAAGAAAGGCTGATTTTCTGAGGTTAGAAAGGTTGAAAGCATGGACTTGGATGGCATCTGTTTTGTTAAATGATTTGTCCTCCCAATCACGCTCATCTTAAGCGATGAGCACAGGAATATTCATGGCAGCGACTGTCGCGGGTAGGCAATGAAGGGCCCTTCTGTCTTTCATTACATGCACAACAATGAATTCATTGGAATTATCATGGAAGCATGACCTTCACTTTCACCCCAGTGTTCATTACCGGCAGAGCCAGGGCCCATGCCCAGAGATTATTTCACACTGTATAAGAGAGCAAGCCAAAGTGGAGCACACAGACCCCATCAAGAGGTGGTGGGTTGCGGAAAATGAATATGAGATGCAAAGGCAATTTCCTTTCGGCCAGAATGGTGACTTGGTATTCCTGACGAATGTTAGGAGATCAAGAAGTCCTATTAGCGCACTCTGATAACAACCCGGTGCATAAGAGGGAGGGGTTGACACTGTGCCAGAGCTCTGTTACAAAGAAAGTCTTCAGACAGAGTATACATTTGCTCTAAATGTTTGTTTATCTGTTCTCTTACAGAAAGGTACAGCAAGCATTTTTACAAAAAAAAATGGAGCTTTAGCCAGGATGTTGACAATAAAATTCTTGTCTGAGCAAAGACTGACTTGAAAGTTGATATTCATTTAATATGGCATTGGTTGGTTGCTTGAACTGGGCTTCTTAGAGCCAAGGTGATATCTATCAAATGCCAAGAGGAATATAAACTGTAGGAGGAGGGGTAGAGGGGGAAAAAAGCAAGAATGAGGGACACGGGCAACAGAGGACCTTTCATGGACAGACTCTCAGACGGAAGCCATTCCCCATCTCTTTAGAAAGTGTAATGAAGGGAGACTGAATCAAAGAGGTCCAATATTATGCCTGACCAAATGGATTGCCTTTGCACTGAACAAACTGGGGATGAAGATAGGGTATGGTGTTCTTTTTCCTTGTCATTTTCCACTGCTGTTTGGGCCTCAGGACACTTGTTGAAGTCATAATCATCATCTCTCCAACAAATTATTGTTAAAACTTTATTTAACGGCATTTTTTGCTTACTTCTGAGATCATACTGTACGTTTACAAGAAGAGTTTTTAATGTCAGACTGCTAAAAGACAGAAGGTAGCTGAAATGTATGCAACTAGCCATACCGTGTCTTACAAGTGCTTCTTCAATGTGAATGCAATGTGAATAGCTGTGATCTGTTAGTTTTGTTTTGTTTTCTCTACTTTTACATCACCCTAACCCCAACCTAACAGTCTATTTATAATCTAATGGGAATTAGTTGGCATGTAGATGCAATGTAACTTAAATTCAACAAACGAACCATCAAAATAAAGTGTGACCATCTTTTCTATTAGCAATTCTCAATGTTATGATCAATGATTCAAACTACAAGGTGAATCACAATATTACATCTATTTGAAGCAAAATATATGTAAATCTGACAAAGGAGAAGCAGAAGCATATACAAATCAGACAAAATGTCAAGGGTGGATGACTAAGGTTGTTTATTTAACAGCTGTTAAATTTCAATCATTTATTTTTTCATTCTGCAATATTTAGGATCTACACGACAATGACAATTGTTTATTGTCAGTCACTTTGGAAAAAAACATATCTTGAGATTTATCAGCTTTAATGAGGGTGCCGTGCTTGCCAAATGCCATTCGAATTAAAATAAAATAAATTAAATTAAAATAAAAAACTATTTATTTACAGTTGTTGATTTTGTTCACGGAAGTAACACATTTCAATATTCAAATGCTTTGGCCAAATATCCATGTATTCATTTATCCTATTTACCTGACAAGATGTGTTTAACTGTTGAGTTCACAACAGGTCTATCATTGAAAGTTTATTGATTATTTTTACTATGTAGGGAATGAATGAGAGTTAAGGTGCCCTCTTTTGTTATGGTAATAGTGGCATGGTAACAAAAAAGCTTTCAAAAGCAAAGGTTAACAAAAAAAAGTGTATATACCAAACATACAAGGTGTCGTAACAGCACAACACAATAAAAGGATGTTGATATAATATCTAAAAGCGTTTATTTTAATGAAAAATTACAGTAAATTACATTTAACAGCATATTACTGTAAAAGCACACATTTGAATTTTGGTTTATATTAATAAAGGTTAGGCATGGGCCAGAGTCCGACGATTCTGATGATATGATAACCTCGGTTAAAAATATTACCGTTTCACAGTATTGTGATTACTGCTCTAAAATATATTCTTTTTAAATGTCGGGGTAAAAAACAAAACCTTTTTTCCCCTTTGAACATAATACATTTTATTTTGGGAAACATTTCAAATAGTTTGGAACAGTGAATACGCCAGCAGGCACAGGATGTCAACATGACGTCAGATTGATTTTGTAATGCCAACATCGTGGAACGTAGCATTTTGTTTGGAATTGAAAATCAGGTTGACCTAACATATCAATATATCAACAAAACCCACCATATCAATGTCTAACGATGTTACAGCTTGACGTTGTGTGGACATTATCACTATGACATCTATTAAACGTTGGATTTAGGTTGCCATACCTGACGAATAAATGTCAGTATTTGACATCAATATGACGTTGGTTTAAAATGTTTGCTCAATATTGGATTTTGGTCACTTTCCAACACAACCACAACCTAAAATCAATAAAAAAATCAATGTCACTTGACATCCTTATTGGACGTCAAATTAACGTTGTACTTATATTCCTGGCTAGACATTGAATTTTGTCAACGTCACTACCTACATCTAACCTAGAATTAATGTCTTATGATGTTGTGTGACTTTTCCAAACCGTTGTATACCTTGAAAACAGTTATCATCCCATGTCTATTTAAGTGCAAATGTAAAAGTTTAAAGATTTTTATCATTTTAATATCATTTAAATATTTTATGCATTTTCTCCAAAAAAATAAAACACAAATTCGAGAATGAACTGTTTGTAACCTTTTGATTTTAGGTCAATTTTATTAAAATGTATGTTGTCATCCGAAGTACAATTACAATTAGATTTAATCAGTTAAAACATATGAATATGGTTTAAATATATCAAGCTATACAAAAATCCAGATTCATTATTATTTCATAAATATTGCTCTTATTAGTTTCTTTTACGTTTAAGTAACAAATATCAAATCACAAAACTTTCAAGTATGTAATCCAAATGGATGGAAATTGTATATGCAATTAATAGATACAGTATTTCATACATTTTGTATTCTATACTACATCCTAATTGCCCTATAAGTGTACTATTGTCAGTACATAATTAATCAATCAATAATGCCTATATATGTTTCGGGCCTACTGATTTTTATTGCATGAACCAAAGCATCTAAGGCATTCTTTAAAATATCCTCATTTGTGTTCAACAACTATGTTGTGACATAAAAAAATGGACTAATATGAACTATGCTGTTAAACGGACCCTCATCATAATGTGTACTTGGCATAATAAAATATGAGTGTGTATTTGAGATTGCATAGGTCACCCTTGTGAATCTGTTAATAAACTAGAATCCATAATGACATTAATAGGTAATATATTTTACTCTAGGATCCGATAGCAGCTGTATTTACTCTCTTATGCAGACAGAAATTGATTGCAAATGGGGGAGGCTGCGTCACTGCACGACTTCTCACTGAGAAAACGAGGCTGATGAAGTTGTCCTGGATTATCCCGGCTCACCCCTGTCATCTGCCGAAGACAAAGTGCACAGACATACTGGCAAGTGATAAACAGTATGGCTGTTTGCAAAAGTCTAAAGGAGTGTGATCATCTGCATTACCAGATAAACTCTGGCAGAAAGCTGTGAATGCCTTCCGGGCAGAGAGTGAAAGTGCTAGACTGAAGGACAGTGAACATTTGTAAAAAATAAATGCTATTTTGCAACTGATTGATACTGGATCATTTTAGATAATAGGTGCTTTTATGAATTTGGTAAGATGATTTTTGACTATTTTTGCTTCTAAAAATCATTTTGAGGCTTGTACTTTTCTGATAATTTTGCAATTATTAAAAATAATGTGCATATTTTTCTTTAAAAATGATTCTGGATTTATTATTTTAAAAAAAACTAATAACTAATAAAACTAATAAAACTAAGAGACAATTTTAATCTTGGTGCAATTATTAGGTTTGATTTGAGGAACCAAGGGCAGCATGGTGGCACAGAGGGTAGCACAATCGCCTCAAACAGCAAGAAGGTCGCTGGTTTAGGCCTTGGTTGGGTCAGTTGCAAATTCTGTGTGGAGTTTTTATGTTCTCCCTGTGTTGGCATGGGTTTCCTCCGGGTGCTCCGATTTCCCCAACAGTCCAAAGACATATGATACAGGTGAACTGAATAAACTGAATTGTCCGTAGAGTATGTGTGTGAATGTAGGAGTGTAAGGGTGTTTCTCAGTGTTTGTTTGTGGCTAGAAGGGCATCTGCTGCATAAAACATATGCTGGATAAGTTGGCGGTTCATTCTGCTGTGGCGAGCCCTGATTAATAAGGGACTAAGCTGAAAAGAAAATAAATGAATGAATGATTTGAGGAACCAATTAAAGCTAATAAAATTGAAAAAAAGAAGGATAATTTGAAGATAATTGGTTCAATTATAGTATAATTATAGTTCTGACTGAGACACATTTGAATCTCAACAACAATCCTACTAATAATATAAAATTAATCATCTGTGAGGCTAAATAATGTAGTAATTTTTACAATAGTAAAGTAGTTTTTGCTAAATAAAAAAAGGTAAGCAGAACACATTGTTCACAGTATATCAGATTTTTTTAATATGCATTCAGTTGAAGTCCAAATTATTAGCCCCCTAATAATTTTTTTTCCCCAAATGATGTTTAACAGAGCAAGAAAATGTTTACAGTATATCTGATAATAGTTTTTTTTCTGGAGAAAGTATTTTTAAAAGCAGTTTTTAATTTTTTAAAAGCCATTTTAAGGTCAAAATTATTAACCCCTTTAAGCTATATTTTTTTTCCTGATAGTCTACAGAACAAACCATAATTATACAATAACTTGCCTAATTACCCTAACCTGCCTAGTTCATTTAATTAACATAGTTAAGTCTTTAAATGTCACTGTATTGAAGTGTCATGAAAAAGATCTAGTAAAATAATATTTACTGTCATCATGGCAAAGACAAACGAAATCAGTTATTAGAAATGAGTTATTAAAAATTTTCTGATTAGAAATGTGTGAAAACAATCTTCTCTACGTTAAACAGAAATTGGGGGAAAAAACAGGGGGGCTAATAATTCTGACTTCAACTGTATATTTATATATGTGAGCAATATCACATGAGTAGCAGTGTGATAAGGCACCGTAGGCCGAGTGCCTTAGCGTCCCAGTAGTGCTGATAAACAGCCATATCGCACTGCTACGAGTGTGATATTGCGTTTATACAACAGTTCAACAGCACAATCGTAAATAAGAAAGATCAAACATGGAGAGTCTAAAAACCCCTTTTTATTAGGAAATACTTTCTTCCGCCATTAATTCACATCTGCAGCTGACGTCAAAACAGCAGAAGATGTTACTAATTCACAATGTCACTTTAGAGCTAGTGTTTGAATGACTGTCTAAAGTGATGACAAAACTGCTGATTTTGCTCACACTTTAAGATTATAAGGCTGAATTTGACATGAAATGCCATCATCTACAGAGATATCTTCTTACAGTGTTACAGTCTACAGTATTTCTCTGTTGCAATCAAGATATCACAATAATTAACCCCGAAAATAACAACGAATTCACCATGCAGGCTTAGCTTATTCGTTGCTTATTTGCAATGAACTTACACAACTTAAGTCAAAGAACATTGTCAACTTTCATAAATGCTTTGCTCCTGTTTCAAAGTACCTTTGGGAAAACACCTCTGCTAAATGCATAAATGTAAACATTCTTAAGAGAAACAAGTGGCGCCTGTTTTGTGTAAATGACCCTGTAATGATTTAGATGATGTGATCCACATTGAAGTAATCCTTATGCTCTGCTTGAAACCGAATGTAATCAAATCTCTTTAATTTCTCTGAAGCATATTACAGCAGTCTCTGCTCAAAACTGATACAAGTAATTGATTTAGTCCTTAACCGTCCCTGTGTGAGAAACACACACTTCCCATGCTGGAGGTGGTAATGAAGGTGCTAACGACAAACCTTTATAACATCACATGTAACTAAAACCGTAGTGGAGAACATGTTATCGTGAGTATTTTTAGGCGTTTTCCATTTCCTGGTGCTAATTGCAATTTTTGCAACTCTGTGTGCAGTAAGATTTCCCATGAGGCCCACAGAGTTACCACTTTAAAGATACATTAAATGGCATTCAATTAAAACTCCAGCACAATAAGAGCCATTTCAAAAGGGAGCCATTAAATGAAATCTGGTAAATGTCACTTTATTTACACCAAAGCACAAATCTCGGAATTAGTCATATCCTAATGGCATTGTGCTCTGAAGCAAAACTAAATTTAAAAGACGTGTAAATCAGGGCTGTGGAATAATAGCGTTTTTTCTCTTCTTCTGTGCTTAGTAATGAGAGTTTCAGTCAACAATGTCATACGACATGGTCGATTCGATGATGAATTTGGCATATTACCATGAAGTGCCGAAGCGACACCAATCACATTATCTCTCTCATATTACATTCATGACATACAAAAGCAGTGAACCCAGGGGCAGTCATTAACCATTATGCAGCCATTCATCATTCTGATTTTGCATTGACCAAATGGATTGCAAATGTTCTCTCTGTTTGCATGCAAAGCGTTAACCTTCTCCTTGGCTGCTTCCTCATCCTCAATGGCCTCAGTAGAACGGCAGCTTCACAAGCCGTAATGATGTCACTGAAGTATCACTTGTCATTTTTAAGTGATGGCAAGAAGTCCCCACACAGTTCAAAGAAGATAGATGACTTTGCCATTACTGCAGCAATGCTAAAGGTCACACCAAACTATCTGAACAAACGAGACTGCCAATGTCCACCGATAACATACAAAGTTAATGTTAGCTACAGCATGATAACTCGACTCAAATTAAAGAAAAATTAAAAATGTTTTATACAAATCATGGAAGCTGAATTTCCAGCATTCAATACTACGTTGTCATATGATATACGTACACACAGTGCTTCCTACACATAGACTTTACTTGGGCGGGCCATCCAGGTATATTAACAGCTGCCCAAGTATATATAGTGACACGTTTTTGTTATTTTTACTCTAATTATCTTTTTTTTTTTCGCTATTTTGTATCCGCCTTATATAACCAAACAACCACAATCACTTAGTGGAAAATACTCTTTCATAAACCCGTTTTGTTCTCTGCGCGTGTGAACTGTCAACACTCCCACAGACAATCTCACATGCACTGCAGACCCACAAATATGCTCCTTTTTGGCACTTTCAGGTTTCTAAATTTCCTAAAAAAAAATTTAAATATGGTTTTCTAAATTTTCTAAAATGTCCAAGATTCAGTCATTTTTTTTTCAGTCGTTTGTTAATTGTATGCGTTCAATTCTTCACCTTTATTCGCAAGAGAAACAATCAATATTTCTTTCTTTAATCTAAACGACTCAGAAAAACTATATACTTAGAGAGGACAAAATGACGGGTCTAAACTGGGTGCAAAATATTTGTACACCTTTTGCCTTGTATAATCTACTGTACATGTTTTAATCTTGTAATTATTATCATTTTTAGAGATATTGTCTGTTTTTATTCCTTTTCCTGTAATTTATTTCTCATTTGCTGAATATTTTATTGATTTAATTATGTCATTAGGCTACATATTAGGCTACATAGGCTTATTTTATATACATATCTAAAATGCTTTGGTATTCAAGTTTGCTTTGAACTTGAAAAAGAGATGAGCAGTTTTTACCCTGTCAGTGGGTGCACATGGCTCCTGAATAGCATCAAAGTAAAAGAAATAGTTGATTTCTGTTTTAATTTCAACAGTCTTTTTTTTTATTTAACCTATTGAAAAGAAACGATATTTAACAGTGTCATAATAAATAAAATTATATATTTTTTGTTGCATATAGTTAACTATTTATGTGATGTGGGTAAATGGTGCAAATATCTAATCAGCCAATCACATGGCAGCAGCTCAATAAATGTAAACATGTGGTTGAGAAGCTCTGCTGAAGTCCAGAATGATTTAAAGAGGACCTATTATGCCCCTTTTTACGACATGCAAAAGAGGTATCTGATGTCCCAAGAGTGTGCATGTGAAGTTTCAGCCCACAAATAATATTTTAGAACTCTTTGAACCTGACCTTTTAAGGTTTTAATACAAATTGTAACATTTTGCTGACTGTCGCTTTAAATTCAAATGAGATTAATGCCTGTGCATCAACATAGCAGCAGAGTCAAACCAGGACTAACGTTATATCCATGATAAACTGAAAATGTGAAAAGCGTCTCAGAAGAAGACAGACTGTGGAGATTACAGTGTTCATTTGTGCATCCTAAATCTCCACATTTATAAGGCCTCTTAGTTGCTGACATTATCTTCAGCAGGTGAAAACTGTAAAGACAGACGGCTGCTTCTCACTCAGTTTATGATATGAGGAAGGGATCACTAAAGGGTGAAACTTTCCGCCTTTGATGAAACAAACAAAGGGAGAGGTGGCGAGGCAGTGGCGCAGTAGGTAGTGCTGTCGCCTCACAGCAAGAAGGTCGCTGGTTCGAACCTCAATTCAGTTGGCGTTTCTGTGTGAAGTTTGCATGTTCTCCCTGCCTTCGCGTGGGTTTCCTGCGGGTGCTCCGGTTTCCCCCCACAGTCAAAAGACATGCGGTACAGGTGAATTGGGTAGTTTAAATTGTCCGTAGTGTATGAGTGTGTGTGTGGATGTTTCACAGAGATGGGTTGCGGCTGGAAGGGCATCTGCTGCGTAAAAACTTGCTGGATAAGTTGGCGGTTCATTCCGCTGTGGCGATCCCGGATTAATAAAGGGACTAAGCCGACAAGAAAATGAATGAATGAAACAAAGGGAGAATGTCAATCAAAGTGTTTCTGCAGACTGTTTTTATGAATCATGATTCTAATAAAATATAATTGATTCATTTTTACTATTAGAGGCTGGCGATATTCACACAATGCCACACAACTGTGTTTAAAGCACTACTAAATGTCATTTTGGCATAATAGGTTTCCTTCAAGTGACTTTAAACATGGCATGGTTGTCAGTGGCAAAGAGGCTGGTCTGAGTATTTCAGAAACTGCTGATATCTTGGGGTATTCACAACCAACCATCTGTTGGGTTTACAGAGAAAAAGATCTCCAGTGAGCATTAGTTTTATCTGTGAAAACGTCTCGTTTGATGCTAAAGATCATAAGAAAAATGTTTAAGCCAGCTGTAACTGAAATATCCACTTGTTACAACTGAGGCCTCCAGAAGAGCATCTTTGAACGCACAACATGTCCAACCCTGATGCGGAAGATCACACCAGCGCCACTGCTGTCAGCTAAGAATAAGAAACTGAGGCTACAATCTGCACAAGCCCAATTTGCCTGGTCTGAAGAGCCTTGATTTCAGCTGCAACATTCAGATGGAAGGGACAGAACTTGGCATGAACAGTGTGAAAGCATTGATCCTTCCCACCTTGTATCAACGGTTCAGGCTGATGCTGGTGTAATGATGTGAGGGATATTTTTGGCACACTTTGGGTCCCTTAGTACCATTTGAGCATTGTTTAAACGACAGAGCATAAGCACCGCTGCTGTGTGACCATCATCCCCTCATTGTGCACAATCTTGATTACTATCACTTCCAGATAAAAATATATATATACGTTTTGTTTTTCTGTGATATATTGTGATATAAATATAACTCACCAGATGACTGGAATAGCTCTATATGAAAATAATTTATAATTTTAGATTGATTGGGATGATTTTGTAGGGCAGAATATATAATATACAAATGACATGTATAGATAAATAGAAAACAGCAAAGTCACAAAAAAGTTTAAACAAATAGACAGTCATTTATGAATTTCCAGAGAGTCTAGCTGTATTCAGGCTCATAAATTAAATAAACAAATGTAAACATATACAGTGTTGGGCACGTTCCTTTAAAAAATTTATTAGCTATAGTTACTAGTTACTTTTCAAAACTAGTCAAGATGTCCTCGCTGCAGCCGGCAGCCGTAAGGCACTAAGGTAACGCCCATGCTACTGTGCCGGTTGGGTTAAGGGTGGGGGGGGTGTAGGCAATCATCCTTGTACCACACACTTAGGTAATGCCCATGCTATTGTAACAGTTGGGTTTAGGGTAAGGGGGAGGTGTAGGGGATCATCCTTGTACCACTCACTAAGGTAACGCCCATGCTGTGACGGTTGGGTTTAGGGTAGAGGGAGGTGTAGGCGATCGTCAACTAGGTTACGGACCTGTTTAACAACGTCATCAAGCTGCAGGCTACAGCGAGGACTGTCTCCAAATAGTAAATGAGTTAGTAACTGAGTTACATAATTATAAAAGTAATTATTACCAGGGAAAGTAACTATTGTGTTGCTTAAAAAAACATCAAATTTGTCAAATAAATATAAAACGTTGTACACTAATCTATACTATTTGAATGTTGTTCTGGGACAATGTGTGAGCATGTCCTCAACTGAATCTAGATATTATTTTGTTTATTTATATCTGAGTAATAAGTGTTTGAAGTGGAGAAAAATTGATTTTTTTTTGCTCTGTCATCATGGCTTCATCTTTTCCTTTGGTAGCAGAACTCACGTTATCACCTGCGTAGCTACTAATTTTGTGGTGGTATGTGATGACGTTAGGTGCTTCATTAGGTTAGAATTACTTGTCAGAGATACAAAGAGACTCTTTTTTTTTCCTAGGCATAATTTGTATGATACATAAGCATTCTTGCCTTTCACCTCAACAAGGGAAAAGTAGTGCTTATATATCTAGTTAGCAAAATCTACCTTTGAAATTGTTGGATTTGCCATCATTCTGACTCCTGGTCAGTGGTATGTACTTGTGTGTTAACACTCGTACTACTCTGCCTCGAATTGGCAAACCATGGAAATGCACTCTATCTAAGCCTATCATCACATTCTCAGTTACACCACATTCACAAAAACCAATCATCATAGCTGGTTGGTTATACTGTATGTCCCGCCCCAGTCCCGAACACACACACACACACACCGCAGAGAAAAAAAGTTCCTATGGCTAAGACAAACACTGCTCACATGAAAACCGGTTCAGTTTTTTCAATTACAGTAACGCGCATATTTTATTATCAGTAAGTTAATGGCATTGTAACGGGGGTAAACAGTAATTAGATTAGTTGTTACGAAAAAAAAGTATTTTCGTTATTAAAGCTGTTTGTTTATAGCGCCGTTAATACCATCACTGAACATGACACCACAGCAGGGCTTAAATTGTGCCGGAAGAAGACGGATCCAGAACCTTTCAAATCTCATCCGGCACCTCGTTTTACTGATCCCCCTCCTCACACGCGCCCTTGCCCCACCCCGCTCTTTACTTTCTTCTGTGACTCCCCATACCCAACCATCTTCACCTTCGTCCACAACACCTCTCCCTCCTCTGGTAACATGCTGGATCCGTTAACCCGACCTGGCTGTTAACCCGACCTCGACCTTCAGGACCTCGCAATTTATCAATTTAGCACTGCACCATAGTCTTCATTGTATAAAATAAATGTAATTAAAAACTATTAAATCTTTGATTAGGCCACAAACATTATATTTCTATTACAAATATGGCTTACATTTGCTTGAAATCATATAGTCACAAGCCATAAAAACTCAAAAAACAAAATTAACCTTCACTCTATTAAGGTTAAACTTCTCTATGACTCCACAAATGTTCTGAAGTGTGGTTTCTGGTCAACTACATTCCCAACTTGACAAACAGATCCATTGCCGAGACTATTGCGGATTTGCACATTGCAGTATCGATGTTAAAATGATATATTGAGCATGCCTATCTCAAACTGGTTCCTTGAACACAACAGTGAGCTAGATTCATTACTCTCAAATCACCTCCATAGTAGCCAGATATCAATTCAATAGAGCACCTTTGGGATGTGCTGGAATGGGGGACTCATATCATGTGCAACAGATAAATCTGCAGTAATTGTGTTGTGCTATACTCCATGGCAAAAATGGAACAAAAGCACCTTTTAAAATCAAAGTCGTGAGAATAAAGGCTGTTCAGAAACCAATACTGCATTTTTTTTTTCAAATTACCCAAAACAGTACACAACAATAATGAATAGCGAACACAACTCATCACTAGTAAAGTGCAATTATCCAAGCAAACAGAATTCTATAGAGTACTGGAAATTAAATGCACAAGGAAGGATTTTCAAAGAAACAAAGTCATATAGACTGATACCCTGTGTATGAGATACTAAACGCTTATATAAGATTACATTTAAAAACCTTTCTCTAATCAATGTAAGAGAACTGGGTATTTGGATTCTGCTAAAACAAAAGATAATTCATATAGAACTGGTTATCAATGAAGAAAAAAAAAAACACTTAAAGCATAGAAAGACAGTGAGCTGCTCATGGCCCTTTCTTTCCACTTAAAGCAGTAACTTTAATTCATGTAGGTCATCTGTGACTCAGCTCTGTTTTATAATGGTTAAAGGAAAGCACATATCTTCCAGCCACTGGTCCATCTGTCTTTGCTTCATTACCTCTGTCTAAGCTGACTTCTATCTCCGATATCTCCATTTTGACACTGCATAAGAAATACAGCCTGGGTTTGGAAAGTTCTAGTAAACTAGAAGTTAGACAAAATGCAATGCAAGGCAGGTTTTATGTCATATCAAGATCCTGTTGAACATTAGCCTTTAGAATTATTGCTTTTAGAATATGTGCATACATGTATGTTGCATTGTATTCCTGTTCAGCAATAAAAGGTAGCTTGTTAACTCAAGTTAAAAAATGATTGATGAAAACGATTCAGTATAGAGTGAGGTCTAATAATGCATTTTTATTTAATTCTTTGTGATTAAATTAGCATAATATAGCATGTAGACAAACATTTTTTTTTTAATAGCATGATGACATACTTGATAAGGTACAATACATAGTGGACATTTTTCAGTCTGACAATGACACAACCATTTTACACAAACATTCTGGAGACACAAAAGACTTATCTTAAATCTTAAAAAGGAGTCAAATAGGTGCCCTTTAATGGATTTTCTACCAAGTATTGTGTGTGAGATTGCTTATTTAAACTTTAAACCCTAAAAATTTCTCCCATTCAGATATCACGAGTAACATTATTTTTAATTATCAAACTATTAATTAGTAAAGATATAAGTATTTAATAATTTCTTAATTTGCCAGGTATACTGCAAACCACAAACTGCAGATTTAGTTCCGAGTATGTGAGTGCTGTAGGGAGTGTGAGTAACTGTACTAGTGTCATGGGAACCATTTCTATCAGCTTCAGATAAATTCTATAAGCTACAATAAATGAGAAGGCACAGTCAATCAATGGAGGGAATCTCATCAGATATGAAAAGCAATTAAAAGTACCTGGGTCGTTTGGAGTGAGTGAATGCTTCTGAATATTAATGCCTCTTCTTTATCATCACGGATTTCCCCAATAATAGACGTACAATACTACAAAAGCGGGTTCAATCAGCTTCTTCTTCCCCCAATATAATTTAGCATTGTCATCCTTGTCCTGATACAGATTGTGTCATTTATGTTTACTCTGTGCCCTTCATTTTAAAACGTAATCTGCGTAAAGACAATCCACAGTTCGTATTAAGAAATTTATCTTGCACATTTGTTGTTGGTCCCAGTGTTCCTTGGCTTTTCAATTGAAAATTAATAGTGTGAGCTCAGAGGAATTACATGCCCCTAAAATGGTTTTATCCTTCCAGAGTAATGTGTTAACACCATTTGCAAACGCAGCAATACATTTTCTCACTCTGATAATGTTGTATATCATAAAGCACAGTAAAGACGGATTACATGGGATAAAGCCATCCTCAACTTTAAGCGCTGCAGATATTTTCCTTTAAATCAGTATGTAAACAAAAACAGAGCACTCCAATCATCTAAGTACCATGGATAGAATATGAAAGCGATTTGGCACATTATATCTGTGGTAGAATAAAAACATAGTTGTTAAAATAAAAGAAATATATAAAAAAAGAAGCTATGTTTATGTGAAAACTTAAAGATCTTATTGGGTTAAAAAACAAATGCACCTTTAGCGATTCTGATGATAGCCTGTACCATCCAAAACAAATATATCTGGATTTCATTTAACCTAAAAGTCTCATCATATATAGCAGTTGTACCAAAATGTATCTTTCCTTGAACAATATGCAAAAAGTACAATGTCAAATGAGTAGAATGTCAGAATGCTCAAAATTAAAGGGGCCCCTTTAACCCTAATTATAAAAGTCATATTTTGGTTTTGGGGGTCTCCTACAGGAATCTGATATGCATGCAAGGTCAAAAAAATTTTCATTATCGTTTGATTTGCATTTATTTTCACCCAATTATTTCAATGACTCCCACATGATTTGTTCAGTGATTATTTTTTTTCCCAAAACCCCTCCTTTGCTTGACAGTAATTGGTGCGATGTAGGGCTGCACGATTAATCGATTCAACCATAAACATGATCTTAATTCAGCTTTTCTACAGTTCAGCCAATTATATTTTCATGGTCAGGAGAGAATAGTAAAAGGCAGACGCACAAGTCTTTATATTGTTTGAAATACGTTGCTCAGCAACATGTACACCTCCAAAAATGACGTTAAAAGTGTCGCATACTGTATTTATAAGGTATAATTGAACCAAATATGTAATTTTTTATCTTCATGTAATGACATATTCGCGGCTGCAAAATCACAGGTAAGCTGACACACTGTTCACTACCGAGAGAACACGCGCGTCCCCATCAAAGACGTCTGCTTTAGTGAACAGAACCTGCATAGCATAATTCTGCATCTACAGAATTGTGAGAAAATCCTGATCTTGATTTTAAGCAAAAAAAATTGTGATTCTCATGTTAGCCATAATTGTGCAGCCCTAGTCCGATGACAGAATATGTTGTGATTGGTCTACTGAGTGCAGCATGTGTAGGAAGAGAAATGCCCACCACAGCTCATCAAGAGCCCAATGCATGAATGCTTTAAAGCAATGTATCGTTGTTTTCACAATTATAGTTTATGCTGGGGTGATAACCATACCTGCCAACACTCCTGTTTTTTCCGTGAGTCTTCCATATTTTAGACCCATTTCCCATTTTGTTCTGTCTCCCAGAAAACACCCGGAATTTAACCCCCACACCACCGTCCACACACACACACACCACCCCCTGCCGTTCAGTAAGTGAATTACTTCCCTCCCCCCGCTCTTCAGTTCGCAAATCACAAAACACCCCCTCCCCCCCACTCTTCAGTTCGCAAACCATGGGCCCTACATTGGGCATCACTGTGGTAAACTCTATAAGTTTCCTGATGCATCACTTTACAGATTTTTCTCAAATCAGTGATTCCTGCACGGTTTCAATTAGCAGCACTCCCTTGCAGCACCACAGCTAAATAAAATGAAAAGTAGCACAATAAAATCACTGTGCAAATTAATAAAACATAACATATTTCACTTAAGCGGTCTATAAAAGCTACCTCAGTGTTGAGATGCAAAAAAAAAAAAGTTATAGTGTCTCACAAGTCAAACACATTATGACCAGCCCAATCTAATTAAATGTGAAATACTAAACCAATTACAAAGAATGTAAAATAGAGAAAACAAAAAACAAAACCAATTACTCAGAGTTCATAAAAAAAAAACTGATGAACAACAATAAAAAATAAAAAAAAACTATTACTTCATTGATTCCATTTAGGATTAACAACTTTTTAATAGTTTTCTTTCACAATTACCCCCTCTCTTAGGAGACAAACTTCAATGCCCAGGAAAGAAAGTGTTTTGCAAACTCAAAATAAAGAAAAACCGGGGAAGTGCAATCTTGTCTATTAATGGCACTCGCGTGTTCTATGACATGTTGTTTTACAAGTAATGAGTTATTTGATTTTACAGGTTTTACCGGAATCTCTTGCATTGTAGATAATAGGACAAAGAAATACAATCAATTTCACAATGTCTCCCATGGTGGCCATTTCTCAGGAAATGGGAATTAAGGTGTCTGCATCAATTTGTCCCCTAAGATGGGATTCACAATTAGAGAGACACAAACACAAACCTGACAATTCAGTCACAAGGTATGATGTGCCAAATTACCTTTTTGATTTCTAAACCAAATAGAAAACCTACACTAAAGGCCCAATCCTAATTATATTTCTTAGCCTTTCCTCTTACCCCTTGTTCAGTTCACATGAAGGGGTAGGCGTGTCCCAATTCTCTTTAGCTTGAAGGTGTAGGGATAAGGGGAAGAGTTAGATAGCCCTTGAAACAGATTTTTCAGGGCCATACTCAAAACCAAGGGTTATGAAAATTTCCCAAAATACACCATCTACAACACACAGAAGTCAGGAGACGCACAAATTAGGTTTTTTTTGTCATTATTAAGAATTTTTACAACAAACAAGAATATGTTTTGATACATTCATAACAGCGTCTCCTGACTTCTGTGTGCAATCATGCTGCCGTTGTAGCTGGTGTAGTCTGGGAATTTTTTGTACCCCTTGGTTTCGAATGTGGTCCAGACAAATCTCTGTTTGAAGGGCTATCTAGCCCCTCCCCTTAGCCCTACACCTTCAAGCTAAAGAGAATTGGGACACCCATACGCCTTCACAAGAAACACGCAAAATAAAAGTAAGGGGAAGGGCTAAGGGGTGGACCTGGGATTGGGCCTAAATTTTGAAGCCCTTCCTCTTCACATTCTGTTTTAAGGGCCAAGAGGAAGGGGTGCATAAAAAAAATTGGCATTGGCCCAATACTAGACGACCAAACAATAATAAAAGTACCATAACGAAAATGTCTCCAAAATTTTTGTCAGTAATCCCAAGCTATCAGTTGTCCTTCATGCAACAAAGAAGCCATTATGCAATATTTATTAAGGAAGGAAGGATTTCACTCATCATTAAGGAAGGATTTCACTCATCAAGATTTTAGACCATTGGCACCTTCGTCGAGCACTACAACTGAGAAATTGAGCACAGATTAGCCCAGTCAGTCTATTAATGAAACTTCAATACTAGTCAGTCCAACAGACGAGTATGTAATCCATTACTCAAACGATAATGAAAGTGCTATGGCATATTTGCTTGAGTCTAGCGAAGAACCCAGAGTCTAATGCCCAACATTTCAATAGCAGGACCTCTATTTAAATTCAGAGAAATGGAAGCAAATGCAACCGGCAGGATTATTAATGATGTCGGTTTACCCCTGGTGCAGCAGTGCGCAATAAATGATATCCCTCCTTCCTAATTTATTCTGCCTGGGCTCCACAGTGGCCCGCTGTTTAACACAACATGGATGGATCTCCCCTGGCTTACTTACAGCCCTCTAATAAAGGTCATTTTTACCTGCTGTATGCGGATTGAATTTGACTTGCCATTTTCCGCTCGCAACTCTCTGTGGCGGCGCGCTTCTGGGGGCACTAAGTGAAAATCGATAGCACGGGCTAAATAAGGTTTAAATCTGCCCGTAATATCTATAATAATTCACCACACAGGTCCAAATTATCCAGCAGAGATTGTAACAGGGTGAAATATGCTGAAAGTCGGGTTGAAATGGTCTCCTAGTCAGCAAGTGATTGGTCTAAAATGGCATGGGAAGACGTTCCTACTGTTCAAACACCATGTGAGATGAGAGAGAGCGGTGAGACTGTATGAGCGCAGACTCAAAGTCAAGGGACTGTTTGCTTCAGAATGGATTATCTAGAAATTGCTTCCTATCAGCTCTCCAGCACAGGGAAAAAAAAGAAAATGCTGAATTCTGCCACCCAGAATCTCAATTTAAGTGAATTATGCCACATTTGACGGTAATGGAGTAGGCATATCTGCAAAGTAATGTAGGCTGGAAAATGTATTATAGTCAAAAGTGAAAGCTGCAAGTCATACTCAAGCAACTATTTAAGTTATAGGAGAAAACTCCATCTGGTTTATATAAAAAAATAGATCAATTGATTGTCTTATCTTTCCATTTTAGGCCATTGAGATTTTACAGTGAGAGAGTGATGAGGTGGATATAACATGGCCCAAAATATTAGAATGATTTTTTTTTTCCATGTTACTTTATATTAATATTTATTTATACCACTAATGATGAAAAAAGAAATAAACTAAAGTCATTTCATAACAATTAACTACATATACTCTGACCGGGCACTTTATTAGGTACACCTGTTTAACCACAAATTTGTAATCAGCCAATCACATGGCAGCAACTCAATGCATTTAGGCATATAGACATGGTCAAGATGATCTGCTGCAGTTCAAACTGAGCATCAAAATAAGGAAGAAAGGTGATTTAAGTGACTTTGAACATGGTGTGGTTGTTGGTGATAGATGGGCTGGTCTGCCTATTTCAGAAACTGCTGATCTACTGTTTTTTTTTTTTACACCCAACCATCTCTAGGGTTTACAGAGAATTGTCTGAATAAGAGAAATATCCAGTGAGCGGCAGTTCTATGGGCGCAAATGTCTTGTTGATGCCCGAGGGCAGCAGAGAATGGACAGAATGGTTCAAGCCGATAGAAAGGCAACACTAACTAAAATAACCACTCGATACAACAAAGCGGAGGTATGCAGAAAAGCATCTCTGAATGCAAAACACATCAAACCTTGGGGCGGATGGGCTACAACAGCAGAAGACCCCATGGTGTGCCACACCTGTCAGCTAAGAACAGGAAAAAAATTAGGCTACAATTCGCATAGGCTCACCAAAATTGGATAATAGAAGATTGGAAAAATGCTGCCAGGTCTGATGAGTCTCAATTTCTGCTGCAACATAGAAATGGTAAATGGTATGCATGATTCAGGCTGCTGGTGATGTAATAGTGTGTGAAATATTTTCTTGGCACACTTTGGGCCCATTAATACCATGATCACAGTGTACCCATCTTCTGATGGCTACTTCCAGCAGGATAACGTGCCATGACATAAAGCATGAATCATCTCAGACTGGTTTCTTGAACATGACAATGAGTTCACTGTACTCAAATGGCCTTCACAGCCACCAGATCTCAATCCAATAGAGCACATTTGGGATGTGGTGGAATGAGAGCTTCACACATAATGAAATCTGTCAATATGAACCAAAATCTCTGAGGAATATTTCCAGTACCTTGTTGAATCTATGCCACAAAGAATTAAGGCAGTTTTGAGGGCAAAAGGGGGTCCAACCGGGTACTAGTGAGGTGTACCTAATTAAGTGGCGGTGAGTGTATGTGACACTAGATGATATATTACATATGCAATATCCAACAATACACTGTATGGGTCAAACTTATTTTCTTTTTTACATCAAAAAACATTTGACATTTTGCACTGTAAATGTATCAAAAGTTAATTTTTGATTAGAAATGTACATTGCAAAGTATTCATTTATATACAACCAATTATGATTTTCTCAGTATTTTGATTTTTTTTAACCCTCAGATTCAAGATTTTTAAATGGTTTCATCATGGCCAAATTGAATACTTTGCTATTATACTTTCCTAAGTATACATCAATAAAAAAAAATTTATTATTATTCTGCTTTTAGTTGATACAGAACTTTCAATGTCAAAAATGCATAACTGATTTTGTGGTCCAGGGTCACATATGCTAAATATTCCTCACAATATTATAATTGTTTTTTTTTTTTTATTAGAAAAATATTTTAATAAATTTCACATCCAGGCAACTGGGCCCGGAAAATAATGTCCTTGTCACATCTTTTTAAAAAACATGTAAAGGGTCAGCTGCAGTTTCATCAACACTAAAACAACAAACATCCCTTCATTCTTCCCAGAACTGTCATGGCCATTTTATACTTCAATATAAACCTACAGAATGCAATCTGTTTAAAATGAGCTGTACCCTGACTCTCCATTACACCCCACAGAGCCAATTAAAATACTCAAACACTGATGGAAAGAGAAATAACGAGAAATGAAAGAGAGGTAGCAGTAGCACACCTCAGGTTTAAATTGTCTGAAAATACAACGTGACTCATTTTCACAAACAGAACGCATCTTTTTTCTCTTTTTTTTTTTGCTCCATCAAACACAAGTCGGACCCTCAATACGGGAGAACGGCCATGATGGATGGTTGCATCTCATGTTGAGACAGAAGGAAAAAAAAAAAGAAGAAAAAAATCCTTCTAAAAACAAGTTTGTCAACAACAGCAAAAGCCTTCACGCCTAACCAACCCCCCGTCTCCTCCTGGGAGTCGAGACCCGTTGAGATGCCTAAATACTTCTCTCCAATCTGATCCCTAAGCAGGGGATGAAAAAGCAGACGTCGTCTTTGATATTCGGTCTTGGAAGGCTTCGACTCCCCCTCGCTCTTACCTGTCTGTCTCGAGTTGAAATGAGGGGATGTGAAGTTGATGGGAGGAGAAGCGAGCTCTGAAGTAAATGCCTAATGAGTTTAAACCTCACTTTGTAGTGCACTTTTTTTCCTGCTTTAAAAGCCTCGCTAACAGATGCCAGCAGGGACCGGAGTCACTCTGCAACGGACTACTGCGTAAATAAATGACTAAACAGAGGAACGTGACTCAACCGAGCAGAATAAACATTCGCGATTATGAAAGATAATGATAATGAGTTCGTTATAAGCCCCACAATAAGCCATGTTGCGGAAACACTGTCAAGAGGAGAGAGGGATTTGCTAGATGTCATTGAAAGCATTTGTAGTGTGGGGAAGACTGATTAAGCTATCAGTACACATCCAAATATTGAAAGAGTTGTTATGAAACTTACTGCTTTGGGATGCTTTATAGCAGTTGCTCAACCATGTTCCTGGAGAACCACCAACACTGCATGTTTTGGATGTCTCCTTTAACCATCACAATCATTAAAGGTCTTTTAGTCCCTGCTAATGAGCTGATGATCTGAATCAGATGTACTTGGTTAAGAAGACATGGAGGTTCATTCAAGAACGTGGTTAAGAAACACTTCTTTAGAGATTGTAGAAAAAGACATCGAGTAAAAAAATAAGAAAGTTTAATTTATATTACACCGTTGCATTTACGACTATTGCATTTGGACAGATATCAAGATTATTCCGCTTTGGAAATTTTGATGTGTTCTTAATGTGCTGAGAAAATGGCTGCAAAGTCTATTACATTATATCGATTTTTGTAAAACAGCATTTCCTTGCAGTCTGGAATTACCAAACCTCTAATGAATGCTTTCTTTTTAAGCCGGAGCTAATTTAAAATGAGAAACCTCACCTTTACAACATCCAATTAACACAGTGATGTCAGGAAATTATTTACAGTGTTGATACAGTTTTAATGTAAGCAGAACCAACCTATTAGAAATCCCTAAATGAGAGATTTGTCCATGCAGCCAGATAATTATCTTGGTCATGAGAATATATAGGACCTTTGGACCTCATTACTCTCTCTGCTTTAACCGTTTGCCCTTTTACTCTCTGGACTTTATTCCCCTATCGGCCTGCCTGGCATCCATAAGAATAAGTTCACCTTTTAGTCTCTCGCATTTACAGAATATAGAAAATAAAAAGTATTTTGAGTCAAAATTTCAAATGAGACACATATAAACACAGTAATGTGCAAAAGTCATGGACCACCATTAGATTTGTTGTTGTTGTTTCACTTGTTTGTAATTAAAAAAAAAATGAAGTGACCATCAATTCTTTGGATTTGTCATCAGTAGGCAAAGATGTTTTTTTGAGTAAAATGTACATTTGTATTGTATTTTATAAACTACTCATTTAGCTTGAATAAAATCCAACTATTGAAATTCTAATTTGTGTCTTTGGTATCACTATTTGTCCCAATATTTCAAGTCAAAACTGTGAAAAAGATCTGTTATACAAGACTTGCTTCAAATGCTTCTTATGTATGCATCCAACTTTCAAGCATCATTCCAATGAAAATGCCATGAAGATTTTGACAGACAAAAATCTTACTTTTGCATAAGCAAGGCCACTTTCAAAGGGAAATCATCAAACCAACTAGATACTCAGTATGTGGTATTCAAGCTCTAATGAAGAAAGCTAAAGATAAAATAAATAAACATGATGAGTAGCGTATCAAAGTTGGCGAAAACAGAAATCATTCAATCATTCATTTTCCTTCGGCCCCTTATTTATCAGGGGTTGCCACAGGGGAATGAGCTGCCAACTATTCCAGCATATGTTTTACACAGCGGATGCCCTTCCAGCTGCAACCCAGTACAGAAAAACATCCATACACACTCTTATTTACACACACATACAAATTTAGCTAATCTAATTCACTTACCGCATGTCTTTGAAATGTGGGGGAAACCGGAGCACCTGGAGGAAACCCATGCGAACATGAGGAGAACATGCAAACTCCACACAGAGAAGCCAAATGTTCCAGCCAGAACTCGAATCAATGACCTTCTTGCTGTGAGGCGATAGTGCTAACCACTGAGCCCGACTGGAAATTAAGTCAAGAGTTTTTGCGGCTTTACATGATGTAGACCATGTCAAAGTAGCTTTGCAGAGATTAACGTGCAATAGCAGAAAATTGGATGCAACATAGGCTCACGGAAAACATAGCCCTATATACATTTATGGAGATCGTGAATTTGGTAGAAAGAGGAACGTATGGCTGCATTTTGTCTTTAAAATGAATGCTATGGTGTGGTGTGACACCATTCCTTTTCTCGCTTACCAGCTAACCGCTTTTCTGCTGTTACTAATTTGTCCAGTGGCTCGCAACATATGTCGGCAGACTTGAGATGTAGAGCAGAGTTGACCCCAACGAAAGGGTTTGAGTCCCGTGAACGGGAACGGGCAGGTAAGATGAAAAAAAAGCCAAAAAATTAAATAAACAAGTAAATAACAGGGTGAAAACGTGGTAAAATCTGAAAACATGGGAAAAATCAGGCGAGGGCTTTTCTTTTTCTGGATTGCTTTTGAAAAAACTGCAAAAAACATAGCTCATGGGAAGTATTTGGTGCTCTCCAGAAATGTATATAGGTGTACGTATTTAGAATAAGCCTTGGTTGGAAAATCATGCATAAAGCTTCATCGGCGTGAAACAAGTTCAGTACATGAAGAAAATTCAGTTACAGAATGTGGGTTTTGCTCTAGTTGGTTCAATGATGATTCGTTTTAATATGAATTTCATTGCTGAAAAGATGGAATTCACAGTAGAGTAGCTCAACCGACTGCAACCAAGTCAGCCAAATGCGACGATGGCAAGAAATCCAAACTCCACTAATTGACATAAATAGGGGAGAAAAAACTTGGAAGAAAATAGGCTCAGTTGGGAGAGCAGCTCTCCTCTAGCCAAACGAATGAGTGAAGAGTTAGAGATGCAGTTAAGTCAGAACTCCACCAAGAACCATGCTCAGCATCTGCAGCTTCATCTGGATGCCAGGTTGACCCTTTTGCTGTCCAAAGAAGCTTCATCAGGAAAGGTCTTTGTGGTAGAATCCACAAACCAGCCAAGAAACCACATTTTTGGAAGGGGAAGAGTGTGAAAAGGCAAAAATATGCCAAGGCCCAAAGACTGGAATGAAGACTGGTAAAAAAGAGCATCATTAATTCAAAAATATGCGAGAAAAGTTAGACCAAAATTGAATGAGTGCTTGCGGCCTTCAGTGGAACATGGTTGAGGCTCTGTTCTCATTTTAGGCTGTATTTCTGCCAGTGTTGTTGGTGATATTGTCCAAATTAATGGGATTGTGAATGCTTCAAAAAGTACAGACAGTTTTTAATTCATCGTGCTAGTTCAGGGATGGCTGAAATCATATTTATAGAGAAATGGTCATCTCCGCAGAGTCCAGACCTGAATATTCAAGGCAGTATTGTACCACCTGGAAACAGGAAGAAATAAGAGTGAGCCTAAAGTTTAAAAAGGAAATACAGAAATAAGCCTGTATAAATTTAACCACAGATTACTTCAAAAATGACAGAACTCTTCCAAAAAAAGACTTGTGCATGGTGTCAAGGGTAGTCACATTAAAATCTGATTTTTAAGTGGCTTTAAAGGTGCTGTATGTACATTTTTTTACTCTTCTAAAGCAAAAACATACCACAAGATGTTTGCAGATATTTAAGAAACATGCTAAGAGAACATTTTTGTAAAAACAATGCTAAAGTCAGATATTCTGCTTTGAAAATATGAGTTATGTGTCAGAATTATGTTGTTTTCTGTTGTTAAAGCTGCAAGAAATAGAAGTGGTTTCGGACATTTAAATTCTAGGTATTTGTTAGGCCAAAAAGTCCTTTTAATATGAAAATATTCCCTTTATCACATGCAATTATGCATAACATTATTTAAATCAGCTAAAATCACTGTTTACTCTTGATAGTCAGGCTCTTTTCGGTTGGTCCTCAATCTGGCAACCTGCGATTGTGTGTTTTTTGATCCAAGAATGCAATACCTAGTTAAACCACTGGGTGTCAAACTAGCATATTGCACCTTTACTGCCACATACTGACAATAGTTTTTGTGGTATGTGTTTAAGGGTGGGTTAAAATGTAACACATGTAATTACAGATGTACAGTTGAAGTCAGAATTATTAGCCCCACTGATTTATTAGCCCAATGTTTTTCCCCCAATTTCTGTTTAATGGAAAGATTTTTTTCAACATTTCTAAACATAACAGTTTTAATAATTTATCTCTAATAACGGATTTATTTATCTTTGCCATGATGAAATTAAATATTATTTGACTAGATATTTTTCAAGACTTCTATACAGCTTAAAGAGACATTAAAAGGCTTAAATAGGTTAATTATGTTAACTGGGCAGGTTAGGGTAATTAGGCAATTTATTGTATAATGATGGTTTGTTCTGTAGACTATCAAAAAAATAAAGCTTAAAGCTATGAAATGGATTTTAAAAATCTAAAAACTGCTTTTATTCTAGCAGAAATAAAACAAATAAGACTTTCTCCAGAAGAAAAAAAATATTATCAGACATACTGTAAAAATATCCTTGTTCTGTTAAGCATAATTTGGAAAACATATAAAAAATAAAAATAAAATAAAAATAAAAAAATCAAAGGGGGCTAATCATTCTGACTTCAACTGTATATTCATGCAATGCAGGTATTTAATCAAGCATAAGTACAATGTAAAAACAAGTATTTACACAATAAGTACAGTACATTGCATTGGGTTATTCATTTCAGCATAAATACATATTAGTTAAGGACACTTATTATAAAATCTAAAAGTTTCCTTGCTGCAGTTAAAATTTATGCTGAAATTGAGGTGGGAACTGGCAAACGTTCAGCAACCTCATTTAAAAAATGCCTAACTTCAAAACAAAAAATATATGTTTGGAGCTCGACTTGACGCTTGTTAAACACTCAGGCTCTCAGCCCTGCCCATACTTGAACGAACTACCAAGATGACCAATCACAGATCTTAAGCTGCAGTCACAATGTGTAGTTAAAATTTTGGAGAGGTGTGCATCAGGGTCTACTTCAGGGTACTTCGAAGATGTGCATCTGCGTAGGCAATGGCAGACCTACAGTGTGGGCTTAACATACATGTATATTAGCCTCAAGTGTGTGTGTATTTTTTATAAGAATTTAAAACAGATGGACATTATAAAAATATTTTTAAAAATAAAAAAATATATTAATGATGAACTTATAAAAGTTTATTAAATCTTATGTCAAATAAGTAAAATATATGTGTAAATATAAGTTCTATTTATGTTATTCAAGAGTCAAATACAGCCGAATGTTTGGTTGAATACAAAGTTTTGTAAAAGTACCTTTAAAAGTAATTCTGCAGTATCCTAATGTTTGCTTTTATATAAAACTCATTTTCTGCAAACAGAATTGATAACAAAGGTTCAAAAAACAAAAATAATGCTAATTTAAAAATCTACATTACACTGTGCTCATTGTCTCAACCTCATCTGTGAAACAGGATTTCAATGTATATGCAAATGCTCATATCATTTTATTTCTGTTCTTTGTTTTTTTAGCCTTAAGCTTAGAATACGACTTGTACTCATATCTTCCTGTCCTGGATTTGTCACTTATGCAACTTGGTTTGGGAAAGCTAATGCCAAAAACAAATATCAACGTAAAGTTGACTAGAATATTAATCTACACCCCTATCTACTTCATAACCAATGTAATGTTTACAGGAATCACTGATTTTTAGACGTCAATGATCACTAACAGGATCTGAATGTGTGGTGCTTTAGATGGTGAAGAGATGGCTTTGTTTGAAGACATTGAAAGCCCCCAAGATACCCATCAGTAGACCACGTGGCCTTGAAATGCGTCTGACAGTACCCAAGCTCTCTATTAGCAGTCCAAGCGCCTGTCATCACAAACAAGAAAAGCTCTCCTCTGCATTGTTATCCACAGCACTGTTGACTCTCTGCACACTGCAAAACAACACTTTTAATCAGTATATTTGTATTGTTTTCCAGTAAAATAAACATTTTAAAATGACACATTTTGAGCAGAACAGATGCGTAGGAGGAGATGAATATACAAATACTGTTTAAAGTTTTGGATCAGTACAGTAAAAAAAAGAAAAACAATATTAAGTCTATTAATACTATGCCTAAGGCTGCATTCATTTGAACAGAAATACACATGATATTGTCCAATATTATTAGTTAAAATATTTTTTATAGAGCTTTAAAGCGACTTAAAATACAAATCAGAAAACATTACAATATGCTAATTTGATGATCAACAAGGTTATTGTAAGTTTTTTATTAAAGGTTTTATAAATTGAATTAATTTTCAGCAAATTCTAAAAAAAAATGCTTAAGTAGATTCTTTCCTGTTTCTGAATTTAAGCCTAAACATCAGCTTTTTCCCCAAGTTTGTACTTTAAAGTGCCATTTTATTTTAGTATTATTAAGTAGAATATGTATGACTCACTCACCAGCAAAATATAAAAGCACGCATAAGTTAAAAACCAAGCATCAGAATGGGAAATAAAGGTGATTTAAGTGACTTTCAACGTGGCATGATTGTTGGTGGCATATGGGCTGGTCTAAGTATTTCATAAACTGCTGATCTACTGGGATGTTCATGCACAACCATCTCTAAGGTTTACAGAGAATGGTCCGAAAGGAAGAAAATATTCAGTGAGGCAATTCTGTGGGTGCAAATGCCTTGTTGATGCCAGTGGTCAGAGGAGAATGGCCAGAGCTGATTCAAAAGGCAACAGTAACTCATATAACCACTTGTTACAGCTGAAGTATGCAGAAAAGCATCTCTGAACGCAAAACACGTCGAACCCTGAGGCGGATGGGCTACAGCAGCAGAAGACCACACCAGGTGGTCTTCTGGTGCAATTTTCTTTAATTGCATCAGAAAATGATGCAATTAAAATTACATAAATGAGAACAAAAAAATTGTAAATCATCTAAAATATATGATGTTGTTAAACATGTTTGATGTTTTAATGCAATTAAAATGACAAATGAGAATAAGAAAATTATAAATCATCTAAAATATAAGATGTTATTAAAACATTTGATGTCAGGATTCTTTGACAAATATACTGTAAAGTTTCAATACTGTAAACTATAATATTACAATTTAAACTAACTGCTTTCTATTTTAATAGATTTTGTAAGATGCTGCACAACACTGTAAACCAAAGTAAAAAAAATTCTACCTAAAACATTTGAATTGTGATGCAAGTGCAGTTACGGGTGCTAAAATATAGTGCCATATCTATTAGTGTACATCTACATGCAATTTAACTATTAATTACATTGCATTAGCGCACTTGCTGCACTCAAGTATACATGCTAACATGAAATAGAGTAGTAAGATACAACAGCTCGTGACAATTCATTACACCTGACCTTACCGGATAACACCAACAGACTGCATGCTTAATGACAAAAGCTGTCTCACTGACTCAACTCCTGCGCAATGTGTCAGTGATTGATTCGTTTAATTAGCACATCGGACACTGTCACTGAGAGTTGTGGTGCTTCTGCTTTATGATGCAAGCCTATGCATTATGGAAAAAACATTAAGTTGCAGATTCTCACCTAAAGGGATAGTTCACCGAGGACCGAAAATTGTCATCATTTATAGGTTCTAAAATTGTTAACATAAAGGGAGATATCTTAAATGGGGCTGGAAACTGGTAACCATTGATTTCCATAGTATTTGTTTTTCTTACTATGGAAGTCAATGGTTACAGGTTTCCAGCTTTCTTCAAGATTTCTTCCTTTACTGTTTAAAAAGAAAGAAAAATATATAGGTTTAAAACTTGATGGTGAGTAAATTTTAATTTAAATCACTTTGAAAGGGGCAGTAGGTGATTATTTGTTGTGCTGGTTGACAGTCTCTTCACATTCCAATAGTGATGATTAAAGTAAATGATCTAAATGTATGAGGTAACTCAAACTGTCTGCCAACAAATTTAAATGTGTATTTCTGCGCAGCCTCTTTACGCAGATAGATACAGCATTTGCGGATATACATGAAGCATGGCCACCTACAGCTGACAGAGAGAGAGACATCAGGCAAACTCTGCATCAACCTGAAAGTCTTCTTTCTGAAAGACCAGCACGGCCTTGTATTCATGAAAAGAAAGATTGTTTTTAAAAGAGCTTCTGCTAAAGATCAGAATCAAAACTTTTCTAAATCCTGCAGCAAAATCTTAATTACTTTTGAATGCTGGAGGGAAATTATGCTATGAGGTTCCAGCTTCAATTAGGTGAAGTGTTATATTTATATTTACAAACGTTCCTTTTTTAAACCGTGACATGTAGTTAATCTAGTAGACGGCCCAACACTGGATCTAGCGTTATATAGGGTTGTCTATTGTCAACAGATCATCTATTTAGTGTGCGTTTATGACTTAGGAGGCATGGCTTTGGACAGCAGGGAAGAGATGTTGATTTCTAAGCTATTATGCTAACGCTAGCATTCTGGCAAATCACCTACTGCAACTTTAACGCTTAAGATAAAAGCTTAAGAACTTGCAGTGAATTTCTGAGAAAAGTACAGAGTAAAAAATATCATATCATAAAAAAATAGTACTGTACGGTCTGTAGAGTGTAGTTGACTGTACAACCAACTGAAAATCATTAAAGGACCATGAAACCCCCTCGTTTCAGCAGGGTGTTTTCACACCTCTACTTTGGAAAAAGTCAAAAAAGTGGGCGTGTCCAGCTCTGTTTAGAGGGGAGTGTCGGAGGAACTAAAGTGGGAGGGTGTGGGAGTGTCTATTTGGGCACGCGCGAGTTTCAGTCAAAATACACACAGGAGAAAGTGATGGTGTTTAACTTACATGGACATCCGTAGTCGAATTATTTGCCAAATTATTAAATGATGGACTTTAACTGCAGTTTGGCTCTTTCATTCAGGGAATTCATTCATGCCCCTCGTGACAAACGAGATATTTGATTCGAGGATCTGCTCTAAGCGTGTATTTTTCATGCAATGTTTGATACCGCACGGCGAATGAGAGAAAAAAAAAACTCTGCATTTTCCGGAAACTTGGATGCATAGATCAAACGAAAATAGATATTCTGTCTTCATTTAATACAACCTTTGCAAACCGGCTTGAGTTTGATTTTGTTGCTGAGCAGAAAAGATGATATTTTGATCAAAGTTGAAAACCAATAGTCATTGACTTCCATAGTATTTATTTTTCTACACTGTTAACAATTTTCTTAGGAATCTAAAGAAGGGGTGAGCAATTGGTTTTTCTAAGGGGCCACAGAAGACTTTGGGGCAGTTTTAGAGGGCCAGACCATTTATTAATTTTTATATTCAGTGAGAGAATTTTAGCCTGCGTTGGTCTGAACAAGTGCACTGAAGGCAGGTTAAATGTGAGGTGAATATGGGATTAAATGATCATCAATGTATACATTTACATGGACACCAATAATCGTATTTTAATACAATTAAGACGATACTCTGATTAAGAGTCTACCATGTAAACAGCGATTTCAAATGAATTTAATCCAAGTAAGGTCATCATCGAACTAAACAGAAATTAAATCAAGACGTGGAGTATGCCGATAATAGTCGCATTATTGAAGTGCAGTTCATACATTTAAACACCACAATCAAACATTTACTGTCGTGTAGAGTTTTCACCGCATTTTGTGACAGGACAGTCTATACAGTTTGACACTATTGTCTGCAGCTACCGAGTCCTACAGAGGAACACAGACACAGTTTTTGTTTCCCATACGGTGTGCGGTATCACATTCCATTAAAACAACACTCTTCCAGCAGCACTCTGATCCAATATCTCGCTTGTCATAGGGGCATGCATGAAATGTTCCTGAATGAAAGTGAAAGTGGCCAACTGCAGTTTCACCAGCATGGACCATCCCACACTCTGAGCTAGACTTTATGAAGGGGATAATAAGAGGACAGTGGGATGAAGGGGAAGGGAAGGTAGGTTGGTAGGTTGATCAGGCGTTCTACGATGATGCCCATAGACTCCGAGTGGGGGTATGGTCTCTGTAATATTTTGGTTGAGTGATTGGACCCCCTGATTCAAGGGGCCGTAAAATGCCCTAGTCTGATCTAAAGTAACTTATTGGCAGCAGTTTGCCAGTAACTTACTGTAAATCAATTACATCAAAAAGACTGTATTTACATTTACAATTACCTACATTTATCTTTGTATTTATAGTATTGTATATATTTACTGTATAATGAAAATTATTTTCACAATGCAACTTTCAAAAATAAAGTAACATACTGCATAACAGGACAATACAGTTTATAGTACAGTTGTAATCTACAAAAACAAGTACTATGGGGGTCAGAGACTGTTTCCAACATTCTTCAAAACATCTTTTGTATTGAACAGCACAACCGAATTCAAGTGTATGGAACCACTTGAGGGTGATTAAATGATGAGTTAATTTTAATTTGAGCAAACTGAGACATCATTCTAGCATCCATTTTACACCATGTAAAGTACTTTCCATTAATCTCAGACAACGCAGAATCAAAATTAGATTGCTCATTGAAGCTTTTCTTCCAGGGGCGGTGACCAGGTCAATACTGCCCTCTATAGCTAAGGCATCGCTCCCACTGGACCTCCATCTCTGGCTCATCTGTTAATGTGAACACTCGAATATGTGTTCCACAAGTCAAGGTTCACTGTCTGACAAAAACGCAGTTAAAAGGGGGAGTTTATCAGGCTGGGCTCAGGACTATTAATGAGGAAAGGAAAAGCAGGTGGTCTCTTTATCTCTGATAGAGGTCAAACCTAGCAGAGAAAAATGGCAGGAGGATTAGATATGGGGATTAGACGGTCTAGTAATTGCAACTCATGGAAGGAAAAAAATATATATGTAAAATCCCAGTTAATCAATATAAGAGGTGCAAATAAGTGACTTTGGACAGCATGTGATATATATTGAGAAAACCGTTCAATAGTAATTGCTGAGAAGAAATGACTGCAAATTAAAGCGCTAAAAGAAGGACTGATTTATAATGGCACTTTCTTCTACAGAGGCAATATACACTCACCGGCCACTTTATTAGGTACAACTGTCCAACTGCTCGTTAATGCAAATTTCTAAATAGCCAATCACATGGCAGCAACCTAACGCATGTAGATATGGTCAAGGCACTCTACTGCAGTTCAAACTGAGCTTCAGAATGGGGAAGAAAGATGATTTAAGGGACTTTGAACATGGCATGATTGTTGGTGCCAGACGGGCTGATCTGAGTATTTCAGAAACTGCTGTTATACTGGGATTTTCACACACAACCATCTCTAGTGTTTACAGAAAATGGTCCGAAAAAGAGAAAATATCTTGTTGAGGTCAGAGGAGAATGTTTGAGCTCATAGAAAGGCAACAGTAACTCAAATAACCAATTGTTACAGCCAAGGTATGCAGAAAAGCATCTCTGTATGCACAATACATCAAACCTTGGGGTGTATGGGCTACAGCAGCAGAAAACCTCATCAGGTGCCACTCCTGTCAGATAAGAACAAGAAACTGTCTGAGACTATAATTTCGCACAGGCTCACTAAAATTGGACAGTAGAAGATTGGAAAAACGTTGCCTGGTCTGATGAGTCTCAATTTCTGCTGTAAAATTTGGCATCAACAACATGAAAGCATTGATCTATCCTGCCTTGAATAGATATGTATTTAACAAATCTGCAGCAACTGCGTGATGCTATCATGTCAATATGGAGCAAAATCTCTGAGGAATATTTCCAGTACCTTGTTTAATCTATGCCACAAAGGGCCAGGCCTAGACATTACATTATTGGTTTCAGTTTGACAGTTGTGCGTTTTACTCTTCTCATTCAAATTATTTATTTGTCGGTTCTTCGCCTCTATCTTCTTTGAGAAATAGTTAAACTAATTAATTGAAGTTAAAAATAAATTAACAGGAGGGTTAACAGGAGACATTTAAAAGTTTTATATTTTTTCTGCTTTTAAAAGAACATCAAAAACAAAACAATGACTTCTAGTATTTTTTCTATTTATAGACTTATAGATACCAGTTTCCAACAACACACAAAATAAAATAAGCTTGAGAAAATTTCCAAATTTGAGTGAGTGAATGATCCCTTTAAAATAACAATATGACAATATAATTAAATGATCAATAATTCTTTTTAATAGACAGTACAACCAAAAATATATTTTTATTTAATTTTACTGATGCTAAACTTAAAGAGTATAACATTACAAATATGTAGAAATATTCTAATTTTATTCTATTCATTCATTCATTTTCCTTCGGGTTAGTCTCTATTTCAGAGGTCGCCACAGCGGAATTAAGTGCCATCTATTCCAGCATATGTTTTACGCAGCACACACACAACCCAATATTGGAGAACACCCATACACACTTAATTTAGATTAGCCAATTGACTTATAATGCATGTCCTTGGACTGTGGGAGAAACCAGAGCACCCGCAAGGAAACTCAAAGAAACACGCACAAACACAAGGAGAACGTGCAATCTCCACACAGAAATGCCGACAGGTGCTACCACTGGTGCCACTTTAATTTCTGTTATTATGTTATATTTAATATGTATTCTATTCATATTATGCAAAATGCACACAGCATTATCACACTATTCCTTACATTAATCTATTAAAAGAGTGATAAAGAAATGTAAATCATCCACACAAAAAAAAAAAGTGACAAACTCATGCTCACAATTTAGCTTGCTGTTGAGCAGTTTTATAAACGGCAGCAGGAACGCTGAAGAAGATGACACAAGCTCAAGGTTAACCCAGATAAGGTGTGACGGCTTCAGCAGTGTTTTAATATTGTCTGCCACGCCGTTCCCGCCGCCAGATTTATGGTGCGAATAGAAATCCAGCTTTTCCCCGGGGCTATCACTCTTAGAGTTTTTATTTTTTGTAGATTGTCATTCCATTGTAAATCTCAATGAATTAATGCTTCTACCACAGACAAATCGGACCAATATGAAAAATGTCCATTTATTATGGGGAAATAGAAGAGGATGCCTTTGGCATATGGAAACCAGCTGAACGGATGTCTGGGGTGTTTTCAACTCCCGAACGAATCCATCATCCATCATCTGAAGACTCGGAGTCTTGCGTGAGGTGGTAAAGGACTCTAGTAATAATTCTAGTTAATCACTGTCAGTGAATGGCAGAAATATTAACTATTCATTACCCCTCTTCACACCTCCGAAATGAAGTATTGATGTATCTTAAAACAAAAACAGTGCTGCAGGACATGATCTGGCTGACGGCAGAGCAGTTGAGCTCCATTCTGGAAGCACGTCTTCTGGCCTCGTCACGGCATGCGTCTCGCGCACAGAAATACAGCGGCTGATGAAAATGCAATGGATGTATTATTTATGCAACTTCTCACAGTAGCACAAGAGCCGTCGAGATTGAAAATGCATGTTGTCAGCTGCTGGCTTCCCTAGGTTGAAATCAATAGAGAGAAGCACTAACCTGCCACCAGCTCTGATGACTGATTGAATTCAGAGAGGCTGTGAAGCTTAACGCACTTCAGAAAGGAAACTGCAGTCTATTGGAGGCATGCAGCGGAATAATATTCCAATTCTGGTGTGGATGGTTTTCCTTCCCAGAGTGCACCGCTCTTACCCTTCACTGCTCAGGGACGGCTATCGATGAATAGTCATCGGGATTCTGAAGCAGGGCCCACTTCAGCGCAGGCACCCGTCGCAATCTCCGTCTTGTCCCCGGAGCACTTTACTTGCTCAATTCTGTACGTGAGCGAGCAATCACGCAAAAAGCTAATTAAATTACCTCAAGCTGCTGTACCGTTACCTCCAGAAAGTCCATTGCATTTATAATGTATACGCCAGTGCATATATGCAAACATGAAACCATCAAGGGTGGAAAAATGCATTTTAATATGGCTCTGCCTCTGATATGCACTGCCCTTTGCAGATTTGTTGATAATGCACTACATGGAAACTCTATTCAGAAAAGAAATGGTCTATAGAGCTATAGCATTTTTCTTGTAAATGACTA
This sequence comes from Danio rerio, assembly GCF_052040795.2. Taxonomy (NCBI): domain Eukaryota; kingdom Metazoa; phylum Chordata; class Actinopteri; order Cypriniformes; family Danionidae; genus Danio; species Danio rerio. Next base: position 37,561,912 of record NC_141022.1, on the reverse strand, counting down.
ATAAAACACTTCATTAGTGTCTCTGTTTAAACATGCACTGACTGATTATATAGTGTGCATGCACTGAAGTCTTTTGGAGACAAAAGAACTTAAACAAAACAAGTGAAATTGAATTGTCAGCATGCCTAGTCTGACAGCGTTTAGGATAGCAAAGTGTTGTCGGTTCTATGCTACCCAACTCGCTCTGACCTGGGATCTAGGTTATAATAGTGACTTTTAATTTTTAAATTCAGTTAGTTTTAATTAGTTTTTAGAAGCAGTATTACTAGTTTTTATGAATTTCTTTATTTTGAAATTGCTTAGTTTTAGTTTAGTTTTTATTAGTTTCTGTATTTTGTTTTGGGATATTTGTTAGGTGCAAGATTCAAAATCATCAGAATAAATATTGTATAGTAAAAACTCAACCATATATTTTTTGAAACATGTATTCTGAGGACACATGACCACTATCATCTACCATCACCATCTATCCATCCTCAAATTTAAATACAACAGCCCACAAGATAACAGCCTAAGTAAAATATGTGCAAGGCTGCTTCTGAGGTTGGACAAACATAGTAGTGATGGGAAGTTCAGATCTTTACCGCAAACCAAATCTTTTGTGACAATCTTTCCATGTTAGGATTCAGCATACTAAAATGATGTAGTCAGCAATCATAATCTCAGTCAGTTAAAACCACCATGATCTGAAAAAAATCTTACAGTTATGTTTTGCAATCCAACTAAAACATGATTCACTTATTTAAATTCCGTTACCATTTTCTGTTATGAAATAAACTTCAGTTTTTTTCGACAGACCCTCTCATTTAAGCCATCGCTTCTCCCGCGCTGCAGTTGTTCAAGTTTAATTCAGTCACAGCAGGTGGGGGTATTAGGCATGTTAAAAAAAGTAAGTAGTTTGTGGATAAGAGTGCCTAGTGGAGACGGAAATTGTTTTAAATGATTCAATTTGGTGAATTAGTCCAACCAGTTCACTTAGAAGATCCGGTTAAAAAGATTTGTTCGCGATCACTATACAGAAATAAAACCTATTATAGATTTACTTCAAAATTATAAGATTTAAAAATGTTTACAGTAAGATTATATTTTAAATATATTTACAAAGACGATAAGGAAAGACATTTTTGCTACAATTTTTGTTTGTTTCAGTAACTTTTGTATGTACACGATACAGTTTCAGTTGCTTCTAGTATTTTTAAAAATTCTCTCTTTTATTATTATTTAGTTAACAAAAATTATTTAAAATTTTAGTTTTTATTTTTCCGTTCGTCTTTGTTAACTATAATAACCTAGGCTGGGATCCAATCAGCTATTCTTTCTATGGGAGTCAGTTGCTCTAACAAGAAGGTTAAAGACCATGGCCTCTAGCGTCTGTCGGTAGAGCACCTGTTGCTAGCCTCTGCTAAATAGGCACATTAAATTTGACTGTTTTGAATCCTGCAATTTTGAAGGCATTTCTTTAGCATGTAGACATGCTTCGTTTGACCATTTTAAAGCACCAATTTTGAAACGTTGCAATTTTAAACAATTTTGCTTCTTTTTGTACTTGCAGAGAAGCACAGTTTGACTGTTTCAAGGCTGCTCTTTTGATGTTTCATGTAGACATGCTCAGTTTGACCCATTTTAACTCCGCTTTTAAAGGTTTCTTTAGTATGTGTACACCTTTGACCATTTTAAAGGCAATTTTGAATAATTTGGAGTAGTCTGTTTGACCATTTTATACTGTAAGCTGACCATTTTTTATGGATTTCTTTAGTACAGTAAGTGTAGAGACGCTCAGTTTGGCTCTTAGTGATGTACCAATTTTTAATTTTTTTGAGCATGTGTAGACATTTGACCAAGAGGCAATTTTGAACAAGTTTCTTCAGTACAAGTAGATATCCATAATTTGAGTCTATTAAAGTGAATTAGTTTCTTTAGTAGCCCATGTGTAGACACATACAGTTTAAAAAAAAATTACGACAGCCTTTTTTAATGGGTTTCTTTACTATATGTAGACATGCAGATTTTAGGAGTTCAAGTCCTCATGAAATAAAAACAGAAAATTGACTGTTAGGGTGCTTTCACACCTTGCCACCTTCTCGACTGGTTTGTGTTCACACAGTCTTTTTTTCCTTCTGAATCCCGGTTTGCTTCCGTCATTAAGCTGCTGTTTTGTGTACAGCTGTTGCTAGGTGATGGCCACAAAAGCAAAAGTACCAAAATGGAGACATACGCATATCATGGTCACTCTGCTTTAACTGAATGTTTTGCTTTCGTTACTAAAACCAAATTACACAGAGCCACTTATATCTATCTGCTGCAAAGAATATTAAAAACATTCAAAACATCATGCGATGTCTGCATAAGTCTTTTTTGGTGGAGACAAGCAGACATTATTACTGTTTGCACTGGGTCAGTCCTCCCCAAGGTGATACACAGACAAACACAAATTAATTTTATGAAAACTAAAGTTTGCTGTTCAGTTGGTAGTTTACTTCCATTATCAGAAGAGAGTTCATGCGAACCGTACCCCAGACCACCTCTTTTAGGCAGACTCGGGTATGGTTCGTGGGTGCGCACCCGAGTTCAGAAGATATCGTTTACACTAGCTAAACATACCGTACTCTGATGTCAAAAAAACCTGGGAGAGGACCAAAAGTGCTAGTGTGAAAGCACCCTTAAATCACAATGCTCTTCTTGAGGTCAGGTTAATCAAAATTATGAATTCTGACAACCAAATTTCAGTTCGGCCATAATCACATTGCATACAATCTCTCGCCAGGAGACACAAAAAAAACATTGTATTTTTTATGCTAGAGTTAGTAGTGATAGTATGTTCTAAACTCTTTGCACATTGTCTCCTCTAGATAGCATCCATTGTCGCTGTAGCTTGTACAAGTTTTGCCCTACTCCGTTTATGCAGTTTTTTGACTACCTTTTGAATCAATGCCCCCAAGGTACAGTTGCCTCCATGTGGATAAACCAATTACACACCACAAATAATTCATTTTAATTAAATAAATAATTCATTTTAAAATGTTTAAGCATGCATGGTTACAAAAAAAAATTAAAAAAAATACATGCAAGCGCTTTTTTGATGACAAACTAAAGTACATTAGTACATTAGTAGTCAGAGAGTTGGAGATATATATATCTCCTAATATGTCAACACATGCTTTTTTGGTCATTAAACCATGCTAACCTATTCTAGTACAGTAAATAAATATAATATATAATTACTTTTAAAAATAGTATCATCCTTGGCAACCCTAACACATATCTTGTTTACTTTAAGAGCAAATTGTGACAGACGACACATGTATGTAAACAAACATAATATACTAGCTGTACTAAAGATAAATTTGCTGAATAATGCCAGGCAGTGTTAGTGAAAACAGTCATTGCCAAAGCCAACAAAACTGGCTGTTTTCAAGCATCACCAAAAATAAAAAGAATGGGGGAAAAAAGTAAAGAATTTTGATATCATGAGAAATGAGCATGGATTTAATGCCATTTGACTTTCAGAACAAAGTCACTCTTTGTGATTATTCACCTGGTTATAGATTCTTGGTACATATTAAAACAATTCTGCTTCAGGCATAATCGTGCATGCAAAACCATAGCATCCAGAGCTTAGGCCCAAATCAAATATCCAGTAGATGTCTCTGATGAGCTTTTGTTGCCTCTGGAAACATGGTCACGTATATAATGATGCATAACCCAAATGCCCTGAATTTTAGCATTGATCTTGTTGTCATGTGCTGTCATCATTAAACATGCATGTTGAAGTGGTAAGAAGAGTGAGTGACACTGCCTGAATCTCTCGGGCATTTTTAAAGAGCTAGTACATGACTAGAGTGACTGAAAATGCATTTGATCTGTTGTCAGTTGTGATGGCATAAAGGCAATGTTGATCATGGATTCATTTCATGGCTAGATACACCTTTTGAAAAGGTTATATGTACAGAATGTCAATATAACTTTAGTCTCAAATTAAATACTACAGTTTAGTATTTGTACTCAAGTGATATTCAAAGTGAATGATTTAAAAGTACTTCAAATTAGGGATGTGAGTATTATGGAATGGAATTTTGAAACCTGCATGAATGAAAATCATTTTCACTACATTGTTATTTGCACTTATTTGCAACAATCATATAGTCCTGTTTTGTGTTGTCATGTTGTCACTTGTGTTGTCATGATACTGGAATTTCCAACTTTAGTACGATACCTTGAAAAATATCAATGCTTAATACCATTTTAGATACCATGGGGAACAAATTCGCAAAATTAGAAGTACCCAAATAAAGTAAAAAGGACCGAAAATAACTAAATGCTTATACAAGGTAGTCAGTACATCCTTAAGTCCAAAGTCAATAAATTACAAAAGAAAAAATATATTATTCTCTAAATAATTCTATTTTCTGATTATTACAAGTGTTAAAATATTATTATTATTATTATTATTATTATTATTATTATTATTATTATTATTATTATTATTATTATTAAAGTATTCATCTCCCTGCTGGTGAAAAGAAAGTAGTAATGATGCTAACCAAAAGAAAAATTGTATCATTTTAAATATTTCAGAATTGATATATATCAATATCGATATTTGACAACTCTAAACATTTATTATTTGTTTAAAGGGTTAGTTCTCCCAAAAATTTAAATTGTTATTATTTACTCACCCTCATGTCGTTTCAATTCACTGAGACCTTTGTTCATCTTCAGAAAACAAATGAATACATTTTAGATTTAATCTGAGAGCTCCCTCATCCTTCATAGACAGTGACAATCCTGAGAAGTTTAAAGTCCAAACATTTCATGCGAGTTCAGTGGCTCAATTGTAATGATATGAAGCTTCAAGAACACTTTTATGCCCCAAAATAAAGTTAAAAACAACTTTGTTTGCCAATGTTTTCTGTATAAAATAAGGGGATGCGTTTATTATAAGGCAATACACCACTTGTTTTTATTCACAGCTGACTGTAATAGCAATTCATCGTATTGCCTGTAATAAACGCGCACCTGACGTCATGACAAAATTATTGTTCATAGTTTATACGAGTTGTATTTGTTGAGTTGCATTTACAAGTTATTTTGAGCTTTGTATGATAACAGTTGAACTACTGAAGACACATGAAAAATTCTGACAATTGTTCGGTTTCTTTTATAGACTTTTCAAAAAAATTAACAAAGGTCTCAGGGGATTGGAACAACATGAGGGTGTAATTAATAACAGGACTTACATTTTAGGGTGTACTACCTCTTTGAGGCAATGTTGCAGGATGGGGTTAGCAACTGACTGTTTGCACAGTTCATGACAAATCAAGCTAAAACTGGAAAGAAGAAATGTTTAAATATCACAAATACCTACTTCAATTGTTGAGTTTGTATTTGGCTTTAAAATAACAACACCATCAGTTCTTCGCCTCAGAGAAAACATCTAGGTACAGCTCTATCTCATCACAAAGTTTGACTTTGCTTTAAGATGAATGCCTTCGGAAGCTGAAAAATTGCTCTTTCTAAAATTAAACGTAGCATGACGAGACCACCAGCTGTGAATGAAGTAACTGATAACAGCAAGCTTGTTCTACGATGCTCGGAAACTATTGCAGTGGGTGGAGACACTGCAATCCCTAAAGCTTTTAACAAATAACTCAAATGCCTTTTGTCACCACGTCTCGCACTAAAATGAATGACACACTGGAGGACTATTAAATGCTCTACACTCTCATTTTTCACACTTCAGCATGGCCTTTACTCGGTTTAATATTTTACTTCTTTTCTGAAAACTTTGTTCCAATCTTTTCCAGACATATTTAGCCACTAATATCAGATGTACAACCTTTAAAGGGGTGGTCCAGAGTGTATTTTTAAGCTTTGGTTGGGTTTATGGGGTTCAAATCAATGTGTGCCTCTGCTTTATTTGTTAAAAAAAATAATAATAAATAAATATATAAATATTGTCATATTTCCTAGTTCCTCTGAAAGACCCACCCTCAAGAGGCTCTGATTGGTCAGCTTATATAATGTGCTGTGATTTTTGTGGATCGGCTCCATGCCACCAAGAAGCATCACGCCTCTACTAGCACACACTTTGCCGTTGTGTAAATACTGTCAGTCAGTGTAGCTGTTAGCCATATCAGTTTGAGCCTAAATCGGATAGAAAATGAAGAGGACACAGCTGAACCTCATGCCAACTCTCTAAAATAAAATATGAGTGTCTGTCTGTCTATCTTTTGCGGATTTGTCATTTGAGATGTATAACGCAGGGAAAGCGGCCTTATAGAGACACTGCAGAGTTGCTGAAGATAGTGGGGGTTTACAGGGCTTTTATGGATAGATATGAATTTGTAGCTTAGCAGTGGGCTTTTTCTTCTATTATGGAATTCAAGGGTTAGAGTCAACAGACTGGTCATCAATACTCTTCCAAGATAATTATTTAGCTCACACTGTCACATCCGCTCCTTTACAAATGCACAAAACGCTGAAATTATTAAAAGACACGCGCATTATTTACAAAACCACACTAACTACAGACTCAGGAACATGGAATTTAGGAATAACATCCTGGGATGACATTTCAATAACGCAACAAGACTGAACTAAACACAGGGGTATAAATACACAGAACATAAATGCACTGAAAACAAACAGGGGGGTTGACACAGGTGGAACTAATTAACATTTACACTTGGCGGGAAAACAGAACAAAAGAATCACATGACAAACAGAAAGCACATGGAGCATGGCACATGTGGAAGATCACGTGACTTAAACACTGCAACTACATACACAACAAAAACACACCATAACACATACAGGTTTAGTATAACTTGAGAGAGGGGTTTTGCTGTGCACAATATACGTTCTAAATGTTAAGCCTAAGTGAATTACCAGTGTGTGAGAAATGTGCTTAATAAATATTTACATGTATATGATAATAATAAACAATATTAATTAACTTATCTAAGTCACATTGCATTTGCATTGAATATTTCAGTCCTGTTTTTAACAATATACCACAAGCCATAAATATTTTGAAAGGGTAAGTCACAGTGTACAAGGCATAGAGCTCTAAAACTGCTCCTCCTTGCAGTCAAAACACTATTTTGGGACTGAGGAAAAAAAAATGGCAAAACAACTTTAGGTGTTATCGGCTTAAATTTACAAGCAAATTTTCCCATATAGCAGAAGGGAATACATTTAACATGCACTTGAAATGGATGTTGCCCATGAGGTTAGCGTTTCAGTCTCGCTCTTTCGTTTACTTTGAACATTACAAATGGAAAGTGGCTGGTTCCTGCTCTGGTCCGCGTAGAGAACAAGCACTCTCCGGCTAGAGCACTTGTTTACAAGCATCCAAGGTCTTATGACCTTCACAAGGCACATCAATCAAACAAAAATCATCAAGAAATGGAAAGAAAAACCTCCATTCGTCCCTTTAGCACACATTCAAACTGTACCAGCAAACTGTGCCGCTTCTGTAAGCAAACATAGCTTGTTTTATTGATCCCATTTCTATTTTTAGGAACACATTTCCCAATGATCAACATTCATGCTTCTTTTTCTTAACCAATCCAGTCAGCATGCTTTCAAATTAGACATTTTGGATGTGTTTATCTTTGTGCTCAGAATAATTCAGCAGGCATGAACTGAGCAGCAACTCCCTTAGCGAACCACGACACACAATCTGCTTCAATACTGACCCAAAAAAATGACATCAGGAGGCCTGACAGACAATCCATTATTCAAGTCACAATGCAATTTGATGGATTTAAGGACAGAGGACAAATACTCAATCTCTTATTCCAGTTAGTAACACAGCTGACATTCACCGACGCCATGTCAACAGCAGGGCCGCTAGGCTTGTTACAATGTCAAGTATTGCTTGGTAAACAATTACGACTGCAGACATTGATTCATGTCTGTACTCCAAGTAGTGCTGCATGATATTTGAAAAATCGGACATTGCGATATATATATATGAGCAATATCACACAAGTAGCAGTATGATATGGCTGTATGTCATCACCTGTGGTAGACGTGCCTTAGTGTCCCACAAGTGACAATATACACCCATATCGCACTGCTACGAGTGTGATATTGTGTTTATACAACATTCCGACGGCATAATTGTGTATATAAAAAAAAAAATCAAACACAGAGAGTCTCGAAAATCCTTTTGTAAGAGGAACTACTTTCTTCCGCTACTCACGCACATTCACATATGCAGCTAATGTCAAAACAGAAGAAAACGTTGCTACTTCACAAACATCACTTTAGAACTAGTATTTCAGGGTTTCTGCAGGTTTCATCTAGTCAAATTTAAGAATTTTTAATACCCTTTTAAGGTCATTATAAATTTAATTTAGGACTTATACATGGCTAAACACTAAGGATTTTATTATATAGCAGAACATATATATATGTTTCTTAGCCAAAAGTTATTTCTTGTCAAAACTAAAAAAAATTTATACACTTTTTTCAACATATGCTTCATATTTTTTAAAGAGAAGATTGACCTCGCTAAAATCATATGTATTAAAGAAAATTACATGAATAATCAATAATAGAGTATTTGTTGGCTTTTAGTAAAAATGAATTGAGTCCTTTTCAAACTCCTATTCAAACTAATCTGTTTCTGTTATAAAAGCTTAAGTTTCATGCCTACTTATAAACATTATGTCCACTCCCCCTTACTTCTGTACATAGCTTTTGTATAAATGGAAATATGTTGCTCTGTTATTATCTTAAGTAATTGTATAACTAATTGTAGTTTAGGGATTTTAATTTGTTGAATTTGCTGTATTTCTTTAAAATAAAAAAAAACTTTAGAAAAAACAAAAGAAGATTTACTGAGATGGATTGTTGGAGGTTGGACAGATCTCGGCCGATTGGGTAGCTTTACTTGTAAAGAGGAAATTTAAGATTTGATTAAAGTTATTAAAGACCTACAGCACAATATTTGTGAATTTAAGTATTTTAAGGCCTAAAATATTCTTTTGAAAATATAAAAATTTAAGACTTTTTAAGACCCCCCAGACATCCTGTATTTAAATGATTCTCTAGCGTAATATCTAAAGTGAAGACAAAACAGGTGGTTTTGCTGACATTTTAAGATTATAAAGATGAACGACATGAAATGCCATCAGTCTAGAGACATTTCACTAGTATTTCTCTGTTGCAATTGTTAGATCAATTATTAACTAAGAAAAAAACAAAGCAAAGTAAACATTACCAGAAACACTACCAGACTATGATATAAATACAGCACTACAACATACAAAAAAGAGAGAGCCACTTAGAAAGTAACTTACCTGTTTTATAATGATTTTATCAGCTGCCCTGACTAGCTATTTGTGAAAAATCTCTTGAATATCTCAAATATCTTGAATTTAGATTGATTGGGTTGATTTTGTAAGTGTGTGAATCATGTATAAAAATAATAAACAAATTTCAAGCAAGAATAAATACAATAAAGCAAAAAAAAAGTAAACGAAACAGAGCTTTATGTTTTCAGGAGAGTCAAACAGTATTCAGGTACAGAAATTAAATAATGAAATGAAAAATAACACTGAAGTCTTCATTGTATTGATAATTTTGTAGCATTTTTCTTCATAATTGTTACAAATGTTGTAAATTTTTGTACCCGAATGCTTTAAACTCTTGAAATGCCTTATAAATGATAAAGTTTCACTCTGTTATAGTTATATTTTGCACTGGCTTCACAAATGTCATATTTTCTCAATTGTTGTGCTGATCAACAATAAACCCTCAACACTGCAAATCCAGCAATTGACTGTTAATATCGATGCTAAAACAATACAATGCAGCCCATATTTCGATATTTCCATCCTAATCAACCAATCGTTCCCCTTATGAGAAATAGCATAAAATACAAGTGGACTAAAGCTACTTTGGTAGCTTGGGACTGAACAGAGTTACAGTTACAGCTTCCTGAGACATCATTAAAGCAATCTTCTTCAAAGCCTTAGGGAATTTACCGGCAAGCATTGCTTAATGAGTTTTAATAAACACTAGATGGCTTGACACACTGCACTGTACCTTCAAATTATTCTCTTCGATTGCCTTTTTGAACTTTCCTGATTCTCTTCTGTCCCCTAGAATACGAATGATCCGATATCTAACTCTGTAGCATGAAAGATATTCATTCCTAAAGCCTAGTGAGTGTCCCCAGTATTTCTATAGCAATGTAGCCTCTGACCGGAGAGCTTTTTAGAGATTAAATCGTGATTTCTGTGATTGTCAGGCACTTGATTGCAGCCTGATATAACGCTGGTACATTTCTCCGGCTTGGAGCACTAAAGTGATTTTGGCTATGTACTGCAAAACCCCTGGATCAATCTTTGGAGGCTCTGAGAAATATATAATTTACTTCATCTCCTTTTAGATCTGTATAAAAATCCATAAGGGATGCTGTTTGGAAAGATAGAGGTGTCACAGTGATCAACTAGCTTTCCAGTAGTTGTTGATTAGTGAGATTGCATCAAGGTAGCATGTCAAATGAAAAATACGCTGTTGCACTGCATTCTCTAGCATACAGTGCCTGTGTAAATCAGGATCTCTGAGAACTCAATTTCCTGCAACATGATTACCTGTTGTGTGTCATAATAAAGCCACGGATAACTGTAGTCTTCTCGTAATCACTTTTTGCTTGTTTGTAGACGTGAGACATTTAGACTTTAGTTTTATTAGGTAAATAACTCAAACTGAATGGTTTGTGATGCAGTCAACTAAAGAAAAACATTTCCAGAGAAATGCATTTAAGCTCTGCTCTTACATTTGAAAACGAATAAAAATATGCTGTGAATGTAATTTGTTACTTTAATCATATAAAATATTACTACTATTATGGTTATTAGGTTAGCCATAGTGTTGTTTCAATTACTGAAATACTTCAGTAAGCTATAGTCAAATATTTTACATTTTTATCAACCAGTTTTTCTTTTAATTATATAAAGTGTTGATGGAATCAGATTTCCGCCTTCCAATCCGTCCCAGCATGGATCAACGTTTATCCTTTTTCTCATTACTTTATTTATATGATTATTTGAATCAGTATTTAATCTTGAAATGATTTTGACTAATGAATAAAGTTAACACATTGCTTAATATTATATAAGAATGTTCAGTGCATTTGCAGTCTCTTTGTCTATCTATTTTAACTCTATCCTCGAGTGGAACTTAAGGACTGGATGATTGACAGCAACTGTTTTCCTATTTGTATAATTATGTGTTACTGCTGTCTAAAGTGATTTTAATATTATTGTTATTATGTGTATATTCAGTTTTAAGCGATTTTTCCTATTTACTCAAGATAGACTTTCTGTAGTAAAAATATATCAGTCTGAATGCTCTTCATACCAGTTTTCAACTACTTTAATAAGACAGATGAGTGTACGAAGAAACAACAGGGGTTATAACTTATTATAACTGTCTCTTGCATGTGTATATGGTATTGATTTGTGATTGTAATCAGACCGGTGTTACGGTTTAACTGGTGACCGTGTTAACTGGTGTCCTTTTCCAGATGTAAGCTATTCACGTTTGCAGATTGGCAGATTCGTCACTTTTTCACAGCAACAAAACATGTCCATACCAAATAAAGATTCTTATTACTTGGTGTCAGTGTCATTGTGTGCATTATTGATTTTAATATCTGTGTAGCAGAACAGTATATAACCAAAATAAATCTAAAAATATAATTAGAATTTACATGTCTTCAACAGGATTCGAACCCGTGTAGTGAAAAGGTTTAGCGTTCGTGGGAATCAACTTATCTAACTGAGCTACTCGGAACTTCAAACGAAGCAGTCTGTTTTAATATCTTTGTCAATTAAAACGTGCCTTGTTGTGGTTGTGGACCCGTGTTAACATGTTTCCATCGATGTTAACATGTTTACATGTTGTTTAGTTACATTTACTCGCGTTAACGTGTTTCTACAAACTCTCCCGCTGATAGAATAGCTCTCTGTGACTAAACGATGCTTCATCAGTTGCTCAAACCATGTTTTTTCTTAGTTCTAGACTCATGTCTACCTGTGCCTTTGGAGTCGTGTTAACTCGTGACCCATGCTCATACATGTAACGTAAATAAAGATTTTATCCAAAAAATGAATACAATGACGATATCATTATGCAACATATTATGTCTAATATATATAATATGTATTTCATATATAATATTATGCAACAGAATATTAATTGAAAATCGCAACATTTCAATGTATTATCTTGGTCACATCTGTATCAAGGCACATATGAACATGATTTGGCTACATGCGATAAAATTACTAAAGGCTGCTAAACCTACAGCAGTCTTTGATAGCTCAGTTAAATAGAATTGCTTTCTTGCGTCTCTTTTGTTAGTAGGTTCGAATCCACATACGAGTTTTGTTTATGTAGCCTGATTTTTTTTATTCTCTTTAAAATAAAATGGGGGGAAGACTGCGATTTATAACGTATGCTTATTTAGCGGAACATCTTAGTCATTTAGAGCTATTCTGAGAAATTATCAGCTCTTGTAACTTTGTAGACACAGGATAACACGACTCCATGGGACTATTATATTCTGATTGCATAATATTTTAATATTCTGTTGCATAATATTATATATGAAATATATATTATATATATTAGACATAATATGTTGCATAATGATATCGTCATTGTATTCATTTTTTGGATAAAATCTTTATTTACGTTACATGTATGAGCATGGGTCACGAGTTAACACGACTCCAAAGGCACAGGTAGACATGAGTCTAGAACTAAGAAAAAACATGGTTTGAGCAACTGATGAAGCATCGTTTAGTCACAGAGAGCTATTCTATCAGCGGGAGAGTTTGTAGAAACACGTTAACGCGAGTACATGTAACTAAACAACATGTAAACATGTTAACATCGATGGAAACATGTTAACACGGGTCCACAACCACAGCAAGGCATGTTTTAATTGACAAAGATATTAAAACAGACTGCTTCGTTTGAAGTTCCGAGTAGCTCAGTTAGATAAGTTGATTCCCACGAACGCTAAACCTTTTCACTATACGGGTTCGAATCCTGTTAAAGACATGTCAATTCTAATTATTTTTTTATTTACTTTGGTTATATACTGTTCTGCTACACAGATATTAAAATCAATAATGCACACAATGACACTGACACCAAGTAATAAGAATCTTTATTTGGTATGGACATGTTTTGTTGCTGTGAAAAAAGTGACGAATCTGCCAATCTGCAAACGTGAATAGCTTACATCTGGAAAGGGACACCAGTTAACACGGTCACCAGTTAAACCGTAACACCGGCCTAGGAACTCATTACGAGTGTTGAAGCTGGCTTCTGCTGATGAAACTGCAAACTATCTTTAGTAAACTTTATTTATTTGAATCTCTGGTTCTTCTTTATCTGACAGAATATTCTGTCAGAATATTCTGAATATTATCAGTCATTCTTTGGGTTACAATTGTAAAATATGCCTACAGTGTACATATCATGATACAGTATACCTATTTCTTTTTTTATGTAACTTGTTCCAAACGTTTGAACAAATTATGGACCGATTTATTGGCAGTTAAATAAAAAAAAACTTTCAATCCTCTAAAAAACTGGCTGACAAAATTAAATTGTAGGACCTGCAAATTGTGAAAGTTTACAAACATGCCAGACTGTTTTTACTTGGTAATGACACCAAAATTAAAATAAATCAGCATTTCTAGTAAACTAAAAACAGGCCTGCTCACTCCTTGTTTTATGCGTGCTTTGGAAATTTCTCAACATGCTACTGCTAAAAATACAGCCATTTTTAGTAGCCTACCCTGTTTCGAAATTTCCATAAAGCACCAACCAGTTCACTGATACATAAAAAAGAAACCTATTTGCTAAAGTACACCTACAGTAACAGCTGTATTTAAAAAACAAGCTCGCTTAATTAACGCGACACAATCAATCTCCAAACCAAACACATCCAATCAGTAGGCCTATTTCATTCCATTTACCTCTCTCTAGCAAGCCCAGCAGGAAAAAAATACGTAAACTTGGCAAACTTACCTTGTGTTGTTCATAGCTTTCGTGATGCTTCCAAAACGGTTTTCTCTGTTCTTAACTTGAGTCGTTCATGTAGTTTGATTATTTACAAGGCGGAGCTACCAGACGCGACGACGCACTGCCACCTAAACTAGTCAGTTCAACTACTAGTTTAATTTTGCTGCAGCTTTTCTCACAAATTGCTGCAATATATTTGTGTTGTTTCGTGAGATATTTTACAGTGAAAATATGCATAGATAATTTGTATTGTAAATTGTGTAATACTATTAATAACCAGTGTTGGGGAAACTTACTTAGAATGCATTAAAGTTACTCGCCGAAAAAGTAACTCGTTGCGTTACTTAACAACTTTTTGTGGTGGTAACTTAAGTAATATATATGTGCTGTTGCGTTACCTACCTTCCCTTACCTTTGCTGAGGCTTGATATCGTTTAGAACGTGCAGCTTTTTTCCCCTCTTTTTTATATATAAAAGCTCTGCAATTTACAACACATTGTATAATCTACACCTTCATTTATTTACCGTTAAACATAAACAAATATGATATAGGATAATGATATCTTCTGAAACGTCCTGACCCCAGAACTATATAGGTGCTGTATAGACAGATAATTAAAGTTCAAAGCAATGTGTTTTTGAAGTCTTATTTAAGTAAAATCACTGTCCATTGAGAAAGTCCCTTTTGCCTTTTCTTTAATGCATTCATAATGAATGCATTCTCTTATTGAGTTTATCATTCAAAGTGACAACGTTAATATTAATTCAGAAATGTATTTTTAAAAGATAAAAAAATAAACTCGCATTAAAACTAAAAAACAAAATAATAAAAATATTATTACTTAATTTTATAAACTAATTTATTACTTTACTCCATACTTAGAAATGTAATATTATTATGTAAGTTGTGTTATTTAATGGGCTCTTAATATAAAGGGAATAGTATTTGATATAGGGAATAGTTTAGCCTCTCTCTTATGTTGAACACAAATGGAGATAGTTTGTACAATGTTGGAAACTGGTAACTTTTTACTATGAATGTCCATGTCTTCTGATTTCCAACATTCAACAAAATGTATATGTGCATTTTATATACATGCTATTTTTCGAATACATATTTACCTACTCTGAGATGAAACCGAGTCATTTTTAGTTCTTGTTCTTTATTCTTAATATGGGTCATTATAAGCCTGATCATGTACTGTATCAAGTAATAATATTTACAAAAATAAAATAAAAATAAAAATTACAACACACATTTTTGGAGAATTCTAGTCCAGATTGCAGGTGGTGAAACCAAATTTTTGATCAGAGTGAGTTTGCTGTAAGTGAAAGTCAAAGTCAGCTTTATTGTTAATGCGGTCACATTTACCTGCACAGACATACAGAAAACTCAAATTGCATTACTCTCAGACCCTGAGTGCATAAAGAGAACACAAAAACACTACAAGATGTCCTGTCCAATAAAGGTGAAAACCCCTAAAAAACAAGTATAATAAAATAAAATCAGACCATACATTTGATTTGTATCAAACCTGCCCTTTGGCTTATTAAACTTTGAACTCAGATTGGGACCTATTTGATCCAAAAAAACAGCATTATCCTGATCCCATCACAACAGTGGATTGAGTTGTGATTTTTGAACAAAATAAAATAAAAAGTTTAGTGTTTTTAAGTGAATGTTCCCAAACTTAATGGTTACTAATGATATATAAATTCCTTTGTTTAAGCGTATATGAAGCAGGGTTTCTGCAGGTT
This sequence comes from Danio rerio, assembly GCF_052040795.2. NCBI lineage: Eukaryota > Metazoa > Chordata > Actinopteri > Cypriniformes > Danionidae > Danio > Danio rerio. The sequence continues at coordinate 37,546,093 of NC_141022.1, read as the reverse complement.
TCAACAAGTCAAATTCAAGACATTTTAAGGCCATTGTGAATGAAATTTTAGACTTATACAGGGCTAAACACTAATGATTATTTCTAATGGCCGGTTCGCCACAAAAAAAAAGTAAAACAACTGTAATAAATAATTAAAAATATATATTTGTTGGCTTTTGGTTATATATTTGTTGGCTAATTGATTGAGTATAACTTCTATTCAACCTATTGCATTTGTTACAAAAGCTTAGGTTTCATGTCTAGGCGACGTGGTGGTGCAGTAGGTAGTGCCTCATAGCAAGAAGGTCGCTGGTTCAAGCCTGGCTTGGGTCAGTTAGCATTTCTGTGTGGAGTTTGCATGTTCTCCCTGCATTCGTGTGGCTTTCCTCCGGGTGCTTCGGCTTCCCCCACAAGTCCAAAGACATGCAGTACAGGTGAATTAGGTAAGCAAAAATTGTCTGTAGTGTATATGTGTGTGAATGAGAGTTTGTGTGTTTCCCAGTGACGGGTTGCAGCTGGAAAGGAATCCGCTGCGTAAAAACATGCTGGATAGGTTGGGCGTACATCCTGCGACCCCAGATTAATAAAGGGACTAAGCCGAAAAGAAAATGAATGAATGAAGTTTCACGTCTATTTATAAATATCATGTCTACTCCCCCTTACTCCTGTAGTTTTTGTATGAATGGAAGATAACAAAGTATAACCATAATGTGTTCTGTTATTATCACGAGGAACTGTGTAATTGTTTTAAGATTTCTTTCCCTGATTTAATTAAGATGGATTGTTGGCGATTGAATGTATATCGGATAGCGGATTGGATGTAAATAAAAATTATTTAAGACCCCACGGACACCCTGTGAAGCAGGTCATATCTAATGAGATATGGTAAACAACAACAAAACGATATCAAAGCAGTATTGTATTAGAACAAACTAAAAATGTAAAATGTTTAATACAGTGTTTCTGTTTCTTGCCATTAAAACAAAAAAGGCTGTTTGTGGCCACTGGTATTTTGCCTACCTGTTGTTCTTTGCTAAGCCAGTAGGTTACACTGTTGGTTCTGGTAAACAGGATTTGGTAATCCTAAAATTTGGTAATTGGATCACAGTGAAAAAACCCAAAGTTCCTTTAAAAAACTGTCATCAAAGTATACTCATTCATTTGTTTATTTTCTTTTCGGCTTAGTCCCTTTATGAATCAGGGGTCGCCACTCTTCCTGCAAGTTTTTACGCAGCGAATGCCCTTTCAGCAGCAACCCAACACTGGGACACAACCATACACTCTTGCATTCACACATACACTACGGCCAATTTAGCTAATTCAGTTCACCATGCCGCATGTCTTTGGACTGTGGGGGAAACAGGAACACCCGGTGGAAACCCACGCAATCATGGCAGAACATGCAAACTGTTAACATGTTAACTTTGCCCCTTTCATGAAAACGACATTAATAATATTATGGAGCAATAAAAATATTGGCACTGGCTTTCATTAGACAATATATCTGATGCTAAAATATAAATAAATTAATAAAATAAGTAATATCATTAGGGTTTTTTAGTTTTTGGTCAGCTAAAGTTCTAAAGAACCTTTTTAAAGGTAAACCACTATTTAAAGTATTTATTATAAAGCACTAATTTAGGAAGTATTACACTTTTTTTTTTTTTTTGCAGCCTGTTTGAACAAAAATAGAAAAAATAAATAATAATCAAATATAAATCAAATGGTGGAAAAATAGATAATAATATTAATTAGTAAATTATTAATAATAATAACAATAATGACAACAACAACAACAACATATATATACATACTTTTGTGAGGTAAAAAAAATAAAAGGGGGCTCTTGGATTTGCTATAGTCCCTATATGTGTTCTTAATCCGGCCCAAATCCGTAGCTCATATCGGATCTAAACTTCACGCAGCCCCTGGACTATTCTCCATTGGAAATAAATGACTTCCGGTCTATCACTTGTCGTTTGTCATGTGTAGTGGAAAGGCAGCTTGAGATCACTTAATCCTGGATAGCAAAACATGGGATTTCCAAATCTGGACCAATTTGATCCAAATCAATTTGTTTAAAAAAAACTGGTCCTAGATGTTTACTGATCAATTTGACAAAATCCTATAAGGATTGGTTAGTGAAACAGTATCACGTTGCCTATATGTTAACTCAAACATACATATTGTTTGACCTTTTGTGTTGTATATTCGCAACTCCACTTAAAATGCAAATCAAAACACAACAACTAACAACACCAACAGAAACACCAATGAGATTTGCAAGTAACGCTTTTGCAGAGATAAATTATGTGAACCTACCAACCTATATTGCTTTATTGATGAACAGAAACAAGAACAAGCCAATTATTTCCTTAGTCTGAGTGCTTTTTTTATTTTTATTTTTTTAAAAGCCATTCGAAACAAAAGGTATAAAGCCTGTGAGCTCATTATCCCCCCACCATGTCTGCTAGTTACCTAAAGGGTCTTCACATCAAATCGCTCGGTTTATTCTCCACAGAACGTAGTCCCTCGAGATTACAAAACAGGGAGAATTTCAAAGAAACAAATTAAGGAGGTCTAAAAGTGTCTCATGGTGGAATACATTATAATTACCTTTCCCGTCAATGAAACTGCAAAACAGCAGAGGAAATCTTCCTTGTCCTTTGTGTGACTTTTGCTGTGCGCATCATCCACAAACCATGTGCCACTTTTGGTTATGTAGGCCAATTAGAGACAAAACAGACAAGTAGAGGTATCACGCTGCAGAAAAAAGATGTGAACGGAGGTGACCGGAGATACCCCGTCAATTCTGTTGATAGTGATCAGACAGGTTTTTTTAAGACATGAAATTCTCTGCAGCATTTCTCAGGATGACCGCCAAAACAGCAGGGCATAAATAAATGTCTGCTTGAACCCCAGAGGATGCTGATGGCAACAACAGAAAAAGCGCTTTCCAACTAGACTGTACCCAAAAATACCCGACTGTATAGACGCTAAACTAGGTAGTGTTCTCCAATGGTGGACACAAAAAAATGAGCTTTAACAACTATAGATTTTAACTATATATGGTTAATGGTGCATGGTTAGACCTTTTCGGAGTCGAGCAGCTCATCTAAACCTCATTCCTCACAGATGCACCGCATGCTGAGTGGAGTAATGACGCCTGAGATTGTATTCCTTGAGAACTGCGATTTTCTTCCTGCGGATCAGGTAGGTAGCATCTGCATTAAAAGATCAGAAACATCACGCTTGCTTTGACACATCGGGCAGAAGTTATTTAAACATCAAAGAACTAAAACGCACAGCAGTCTAATCGCACTTGATATTTATGAATCATTTCATTTCAGACAGCTAAATCAAATGGCTAATGAAAGCTGCAGTGTTTTGAAAAATAGACACAGCCAGTCAATCAGCTAAAGTTATGTGATAACACTTTACAATAAAGTTGAATTGGTAAACGTTAATTCATGCGTTAGAACAACACATCCGTTAAGCAATACTTATTTATTTATTTTAAGTTACAATTCACACTATCATCAAGGCATTAACTAAGACAATTAGCTCAATAAACTACTAATTAGTTGCTTATTTATTGTTAGAAAGGTATAAGTTAGGTTTAGGTGTGGGTAGGATTAGGGAATAATCTAAGAATAAGTATTTGGAGAATAAAATCATACTTTAATACTACTAATATACAGTTGTAATGTGTTTTTATATAGCGCATTTATTGTGTATGGCCATACACCCAAAGCGCTTCACAATCATGTGGGGGTGGGGGGGGGGGCACTGCACGACGGCAGCCACAGGACAACAGCGACAGTGAAAAAGCCAATTCGTTGGATAGGGATAATTGGTAGGCCACGATTGTAAGGGCCGATTGAGGGACTTTGGCCAGGACACTGGGTTTACACCCCTACTCTTAATGAGAAGAGCCATGGGATTTTTAATGACCACAGAGAGTCAGGACCTCAGTTTAACGTCTCATCCGAAAGATGGCGCCCACTGACAGTGTAGTGTCCCCTTCACGTTTACTGGGGCATTAGGACACACACAGACCACAGGTTGGGCACTCCCTGCTGGCCTCTCTAACACCACTTCCTACAGCAACCTAGTTTCCCTATGCTGTCTTCCATCCAGGTACTGACCAGGCTCAGCCCTGCTTAGCTTCTGTGAGTAACTGGTCTTGGGCTGACTTCATTCAGCATTAATAGCTTAATTAGTTCACGTTTACTTACACTATGGTACTGCATTTGTTAATGGATTAGATATGATCTAATCTGGTTGTTAATGTTGTTAATGTAATCGAACACATACAGTATAGTACTGGGTTAGTTCATGCATTAATTAACGTGAACAAATACTGAACAATGACTCTGACTGATTGAATCATCAGCTGATTAAGCTGTTAATGTAAAGAGATGCATTAGAATATGAGCAAGTTACCATTAACAAACATTATGTAATGTTGGACAAAGTAACTGTTCACTGTCAGTTCATGGTAAATTAATATGTTTAATCTACATTAACAAAGATTAAGTGATGTGAAATAGATGCGTTGCACATGGTTAATTCTAACGCAATATCTAATGTTAACTAATAAAACCCTATTGTAAAGTGTTACAGTTCAGGTGATATACATGTAACCGAACTTGACTTAAGACTAAAAAGGTACATTTTTAAAGGCTTTATTAATTAAATTTGTTTTTGTATTTGTACACACACATATATATATATATATATATATATATATATATATATATATATATATATATATATATATATATATATATATATATATATATATATGTGTGTGTGTGTGTGTGTGTACTGTTGACAATTAAATTAACAAAAAATTACACCAAATAAAAATAAATAAATAAAGTGGGCAAAAATGGCGCCTTTCACCATTAAAGATAAATGTAAAAATTAATGAAGTGCCTTTTTACAGCATTAGATTTAGATCTGCTCAGGTTGCATCAGATTTCTTTTAATTGAATTATTTTAGATTTATTTTTTTAACAATGCTAAGCTAAAAACTTTTTAGTTATATAAAAAAAACTTTAAAAAAAAACTTTTTAGTTATATAATATAGTTATATTTAGTTTTATTCTGTCATTTTTACAAATTTTTTGAGTAACTAAAAAACTTGTTTAAGTTTATTTCTTCTGCTGAACCTAAAATAAGATCTTTTGATGAAAGCTGGGAACCCTTAACCACTGACTTCCATAGCATCAATGATTCTAGCTTGTTGCTTCTTTTAGGTTCAGCAGAAAAATGAAACTAATCAAGGTTTGGAACAACTTAAGGGTGAGTAAATAATGAGTAAATGTTCTTTTTGGGGGGTGAACTATCCCTTCAAGCACACTAAATTGCACACTGCTGACAAGTATGTTATTAAACAGAAGAAAACCGACATGACAGTCAAGATGTGTCACCAAAAACAAAAAAGTGCTACATAAAAGGTCATGGTTTTTGGTCAAATATTTCAACCCTCCAAATATATTTAATCCATTATTATACAAGTATTCTTTCAGAAATTGTGATGCATGACTAACCTTATCCTTTTTTATATGGAAACCCAAAAGAAGATCATTCTAAAGAACAAAAAACAACAAATCTCCTTTTGTGTTTGATAGAAATAAAACCAAATGGAACAACATAAAAACTCTGTAAATCACAGAAAGTTTTTTTTTCATGATAAATAGCAACAACAACAAGAAAAAAAGTATGTAAAAATTGCTTGCTTTTATAAACTATTAACATTGATCAGAGTTTAATAGAAATAGTCCGATACACAAAGAGCTCAATTATCAAATATCTGAGCTTTCGGCCCTGCAATTGTCTCTACAGCACTAATGTAAACACCTACCGAATGTAGGCAGGAACTTTCAAGTAAGCATGGTCATGTAAATAGGTGATGAGTGGGTACTTCTAGAAAAGTCATAAGAAGACAAGCAAAAACAGCATGTCATATACAAAGACCTGTGTTCACAGCTTGGCGGCCAAAAGCGCAGGTCTGCTTTAAAACAACCCTGGCTGTAATGAGTAGCTGTACCTGGGCATGAAAAATGAGCATCTGCTTTTACAGATAAGGCATCGCTGAGGAAAAACTGAAATGTAGCTTTATTTGGTGTGTCTGGTGGTGGGGTGGAAAAGAACAGGGGGGGAAAAATGAGAATATGGTGCAGACTGACTTCACACCGCAGGGCATGTGGAAAATGAGGAGGAAGAGTAAACAGATGCAGTGGAACAACGTTGCCCCCTACTGGAACACACACAACCCAGCATCTCTGGATTTCACTGCTGATCTCTGAAACAAATCGAATGAAAATACGGACAGTTGAAGACACTTATTACAGATCGTGTATATGCTGAGAAAGTACATGACTAATCTGTGTAAGCAGCAGATGATGGTGTTGAAATCTCTCTGGACATGAAGTGATCCTGCTGTTTCTGTTCTGAATACTGTTGCCAGGCGTGGGCACAGATGGCGACCGCACCGGTGGAAATCATCAACAGTCTTGCATCCTCATGCAAACCGAACACTGTATGCATGTTAAACTATTTTTTAATGCTTACGCTGAGTTGTCCAGTTGGCTCGGTCACTCTGCGATAGGCCAGACTACAGAAATATGGTACGGCTTTAGATCTTTTTCAGAGACAAAGTCTGGAGCCTGACTCATTAGGTCATGACCTCGGAAAGATTTCGGAAAAGCTATGACATCTCTGATACTGGGAGCTCCAACAATGATGGACACCAGTCGGTCCAGCCCTGTTAGAAATAAATACATGTATTAATTCAAAGTTATTTAATTTAATGATGATATCATTATTTGTTATTAATACCCCCCCAAAAAAGGATATATATATACATATATATATATATATATATATATATATATATATATATATATATATATATATATATATATATATATATATACACACACACACACACACACACTTACCAAGGACATTTATTTACTTTGTATACATTTATTTGTTTAAAAAAATTATTATTTTAAATATTGCTTTTCTTTATCAACATATTTTAAAACGTAACTCAAATCTAAATCTTCAGCAGTCATTACACCAGTATTTAGTGTTACAGGATTTTTCTGAAAACAGTTATGCTACTATGGTTGTTAAAACCATGATTTTTTTGTTGATGAATGGGAAGTTCAGGAGATCAAAATCTATCTGAAGAATTCATTTGTAATATTATATATCTTTATTGTCAGGTTTGATTCACTGAATGACAAATTAATAAGTTATTTAAAAAAACAACAACAACTGGACTCTTTGACTGTTATGACACATTTAACATTCATCATAATCTTAAATCCTTAAATGTTTTTGATAACAATATTAAAAAAAAAACTATGTTAATACATATCATCTTTGCATCAAATTACAAAAAACTAATTACCGCTTACTGATTTAGACATTTCTAATGCAGCATCCATGGGCAGGACAGTCTGCAACCGTTATCAGTCTCACACATTTTTTTCCTTTTTCTGAAAGTCTTGATAACACCATCATGAAGTTTTTCTTTTATTATTTCAGAAAATGGTATTGTAAAAAAAAATTACCCAGCTATATTTACCCAAGTTTACCCAACTATGACGACTTCCGCTACTGAGAAACATGGAAATGTGAAAAGAGTCCTTAAACAAATGAAAATTACATAGCTTATACCTACTGTCAAACCTTAGGTATTTCTTATTGTCAGATGTTACATTAAAGAGAAATTTCACCCAAAAAATGACAATTCTGTTATTACTTGCTCTCATGTTGTTCCAGACCCCTAAGACCTTTAGTCACCTACGGATATTTAGTGTTTTGTGAGCACAAAAGTATTCTTGTAGCTTTACAAAATTGCAGTTGAACGACTGATGACACATAGACGGTTGATGATAGTTTTGGTATCTTTCTGGAAATTTCAGTACCCTTGCTATTTTTATAGAGGGATATTTAATATTCAATTTTATATAAAAGATGAATGAAGGTCTCATGGGGTTGGAATGAATTGAGGGTGAGTAATCAGTAAGAGAATTTTCAAGTAAAATTTTCATGTTTCATTAAAATGACAAATAATATTTAATTGTGACATTTTAAACTCCACAAATAAATAAACAAATATTTTAATATTATATAAAATATATACACACACACACACACACACCCATACACACACTTAGGTCCATAAATATTCTAACATTTTGGCTCTATACACTAACAGAATTGATATGAAAGATAACAAACAAAATGTGCTTTAACTGCAGACTCTCATGTTCAATTTGCCTTCCACTTGTTAAGGATCCAAAAGTATCTGGACAATAGGCTTCTAAGCTGTTCCAGTGTGTGTGTTATGTCAAAAGTCAGTTTTTTTTTTTTTTTTTTTTTTAAGAAATTTGTTCTGTTCATCAAGGCAGCATTTATTAAATTGCCATTCATTTAATAAACTATTATTAATAATAATAATAGTATAATAATAACAACAATAATAATAATTATTAATAGAGTGATTTCTGAAGGATCATGTCACTCTGAAGACGGGAATAATGAAGCTGAAAATTCATCTTTAAAATCACTGGAATAAATGATTAAATTATTTGATAAACTACTTTTGAACAGTTATTTTATAGTGCAATAACATTTCACAATTTGTTCTGCATTTTTGATGAAATAAATGCAGCCTTGGTGAACAGAATAAGCTTATTTTAAAACATTTAAAAATCCAACTGACCCTATACTTTTGACCAGCAATGTATATATTATAATGTAATGATGCATAAATTCACTTTTGACAATTAAAACTGATTCAAGTTTCTGCATAGATAGGTATATCATTATATTGTTGTATTTTTGGTGTATCAAAAAGATTCTTGTGAAAAGTGCCTATACAAATAAGCTTGAATTGAATGTTTCTGATAATTAAACACATTTCTCTCAGTTGTTAGAGAGCTATTTAACACTTCTTCATCTTTATCATGTAAACAAGAACATGCTAATTTTCTACATCACAGTTAATGCAAGCTGTAAAAATCAGCTGTAGAGCTGCAACACGCAGAAATAAACCCAAACAGAAGTTCTCGAATGATCAAGGGCACTTCATGCCTTCGTTTACAGTCTCGAACTGAAACAAAGCTGCCAAAAAATTCCTGGCTGGACAAGCAATTTCAGGTTTTGAGCATGACGGTTCCACTTTAACCAACAGGAGAATGCAATCAACAAGGCCTTTCGTCACAGTCGTACCCCAACAACCTTGTGAAAGTCCAAGGTAGCATGTGTTGAATGCTTGCTCACCTAATGCGATTCCACCGTGAGGAGGGGCCCCGGAGTCCAGAGCCTCCAACAGATGAGAGAGAAGTGATGGGTCTTCCTGTAACACAGACAAAACAAAACAAAAAAACAGTGCAAACCTTGTAAAATCGCAACCTTTTCAGCTTGAAAGGGAATTGTTCATAGTCTCGGCATAAAAATTGTACAGAACCATGCAACTGCTTCAGTGTCAAGAGAGTAAATAAACCTTCAAAAAGATTTCTTTGTAGACCCAAATCTTTAGATAGCAGTTGCCGCTTGAGTAAAAACACCCTAATGTGATGTTTCTTCTCCCTCGCCCTAAGATCCAAAGCATTTGTTTTCTTTAAAGGCAGTTAAATATAGCTTAATGGGTTGCCAGAGCGACCGCACAAGGGTAGAGCGGGGGTGTTGAGTAAGAGTCACAAATAAGAAAACGGTACAGTTTGGAATGTGGAAACGTCCATTACAAGCGCTGTCATTTTTCACTCTTGTTCCATTACCTTGAGGATGGTGTCCAGGATGTACAACTGCTGAGAGGCATTGTGGATGCGGATTGAACCTCCGCCGATCTCGCAGCCGTTCAGAACTAAGTCGTAATGCTGGCCACGCACCTGAGAGAGCAGATAAACAGCGTTTGGGATTCAGAGCGAGATCATAAATTTCCTCTGTGAAAGGCTTAGCTTATGACTGTAGACTTACAAAGTGATAAAAGCACAGACTGCTGCTGGGTATCGCAAACTTAGCTCATGCTACGATGCACATCAAAACACACAGTGGGTTGAAAAGACTGGGACCACCAGCGGAAATGCCTCCATTTTGTGTATTTCTAATTTAATACACAACTACAAAAATGAATACAAACAATAGCTATTTATAGTCAGTGTAAAATTTACATTGTGCATTTTAATTTCACACAAACTTGTCTGTGATATGGAATTGAATCGTGTCATACAGTTATAAAATAGAATAGGTTTTGACTTAACTAAAGCATAAAAATATCATGCTATGTTTGCAGATATTTAAATGAAATGCTAAGTGAACATTCTTGATTATCGGGAAAACAATGCATTTCTGCTTTGAAAATATGTGCCGGAACAACTGTCTTTGTTTTGGTACTTTTAACCTGCCCAGTGGCGGTTTAGCCAATTATATTTCAGCAGCCCAGGGTGCCTTGGTGGAAAACAGCGTATTTTATTCATTCAGTCAGAAAGGTTCTCAAAGCGCCCTGCGCTTTCCGTTTTGCTCATGGACCGTCAAAATAGAGCCCTAGGTGTCAAACCTACAAACTGCACCTTTAAGTGTAACTTGGAAAAGAAATTGACAGGAATGTAATTAAATTGTTTTTCAATGTATTTATCATATAACAACAATAATTAAAACTAGTAAACAATATAAAAATGTTAACAGTTTGACTGGATTTAAATGGAAATTGGTAAAAGCAAAAACATTTATTAAAGTTTTTTTACTTTCTAATTTTAGATAATTCGATTGTGATACAATGTTGAAATTAGCAAAACATTATATTTGCTAATAAATTATCCAATTTGACTTTCTTAGCTGGGTTTACATCACTGTGTTTAAGTACATTTTGAAGTAATCGCATGAGAAATGAGTGCTGGAAATGCTAAATTCAGAATAAAATTCAGAATAATCCACAAAAAATAGTTTTTTTTTACACACACTTGAAATGGTTTTGGACTTGTGCAAAAAAGACTTAGGGCTCTATTTTGACGGTCCATGCGCAGAGCGCAAAACGCAGGGCGCAAACGCTTTCAGGGCGTGTCAGGACGCGTTTTTGCTAATTTAAGGACGGGAAATCTGCCTTGCGCCAAGGCGCATGATCTAAAAGGGTTGAGTTTATTTTCTTAATGAGTTATAGATGTGTTTTGAGAATAAACCAATTATAATCTCATATATATATAATCTCCCATTCCCTTTAAGAGTCCGCTGTGTCGCGCCAAGAGCGTATTCGCTATTTACAGGACGCAAAGTAAGTCTAAGTGGAAAAAATGAGCATTTCACAAGCAAACAGTTCACAGTTAACAGTTTTTTTTAACAGAAAACTGTTAAACAGAGCATCTACTGCGTGAGAATGAGAGATAATGGATCACTTTCACTTTCGCTCTTGGATAGGGAAACCTTTACGCACAGACATCAATTAACCTATAAATAAAAACTTTTGTTTGTTAAGCGCAAATATTCGTTTCAAAACTATTTCTAAATTCAGTTTTAATTTCCAGCAAACGAATAAATGAATAATAATAGCAAAATGAGCTCAAAAACCTGAGTTATATCCTCAAACACATGCTGTGCCCCATATGGTCTAAAACCTGACAGGTGGGCAAATCTAAGCTTGTTTTTAATAAAACAAATATAAATATGGATATAATAAATAATACTGCTAATAATAATAACATTATACAAAAGCAAATTGTTATGAATGAACTGAAAAAGCCTCCCGAGATGAAGAAGACATAAAAGCAGTGGTTTTTCATATTTATGTAGGCTAGAAAATAATATGTTTTGTAATATTTTAATCCTTTATATTTATATTCTATATCTATTCTTATTATATACTATATATATATCCTTAATATTTACATTTTTTCATATGTAAAGATATTTGCCTATTGCTCTCTTGTGCATATTAAGCAGTGTGTAAGACCAGGTTAGTTTTGGTCTAATGAAAAATCTATTATAGATTCTCAAATTAGCAACACGCCAGCGGTCCGCCTCAGAACACCTTCCTTTTTAGACCAGAACGCCTATTGGCGCACATATGAGCGCTAATGCATTTGCTATTTAAACAGCGTAGCGCAACGCCTCAAAACGACTCTTGCGCCAAGCTGAAACTAACAAAAGACTACTGCGCCGCGTCTTGCGCCACACTGCGCCGGGTGTATGATAGGGCCCTTAATGTGAACATTAGTAGATAAACACAAATTTGCCAAATAACCTCTGACATTCCTGTATCTATTATGCTTGCCTTGTTTACTGTTGGTTACTAGGTTACCAATACTACAGTCAGTCACTCTAACAACTTGATGAAAACACGCCTAAATCCACATTTGGGATATAAATACTTTTATTTATATAGCGAGTTTTAAAAGATTCGCTATCACTTTAGGATGAAAAGCCGACTACTGATGCCCAAAAGTCAGACAATCACAATGAAAAGCAAACCAAAACATCAATAACTTAATTACTTTTCAAAAGCGTTTTTAAGAAATGAATAATTCTTTCAAGCATGCATCAGTTATTTCTACTTCATGAAAAGTGTGTATTACAAACAGTAAACAGGCAGAAATAATTAAGCAAAACAACTATTTTTACCAACAATTTACCAACTATTTTTAAGCACCAAATCATTAGTATTCACTACTGAAATCAAGATTTGTGTCCATCCTTTAAATGTTTCCATCAAAATGCACAGCAAATATTCTACTAGTTTAAAAAGACAAACTGTGATGATGATGCATCATACCATGTGGGGTCTGGTGTACAGCAGATGTGCATCTTCAGGGACTGGGGCAGTGAAGGGATGGTGGGCCGACTCAAGCCTTTCTGGATCATCCTCTTTGGGTAAGAAGAGTGGAAAGTCCACCACCCACAAAAAGTGAAAGACAGATGGGTCTCGAACTGGAACACCATAACGCTCAAGCAGCTCAGCGACCTGCAGTCTCAGCTTACCCAGCAGGGGACGCTGCAGCATGACAAAAAAAGATTCCATTGTTTACTTTTATTTACATAATTAATAGAAGATTACCAAGGGAGAAAAGACTTAGCTCCATTGTGCAGTGTCCAAATGTGCTTAACAAAGGTTGAGCTTTTGAGGGATAGTTCACTCAGAATTGTTTATTCTCTCATGATTTGATATTCACTCAAGAGTTTCTTTCTCCTGTTGAACACAAAAGAAGATATTTTGAAGAAAGCTGGACTATTGTGGAATTATTGAATACTCCGATGTGTTTTCCTGATATGGAAATAAATGATTACAGGCTTTAAAGCTTTCTTCAGAATACCTTTTTTTGTGTTCAACAGAAGAAAGAAACTCAAAAAGGTTTTGAACCACTTGAGGGAGAGTAAATAGTAACCAAATTAAATTTTTTTGTTGAACTATGCCTTTAACTGCTGTCATAATTTAGCCCTTCCAAAATAAATAGATAGATATTATTATTTAGATAGATATTTATATATATATATATATATATATATATATAGAGAGAGAGAGAGATAGAGAGAGAGAGAAAGAGAGAGAGAGAGAGAGATAAAGAGAAAGAGAGAGAGAGAGAGAGAGAGAGAGAGAGAGAGAGAGAGAGAGAGAGAGAGAGAGAGAGAGATTTATTTTTGAGTTATTTATAAATTTAGATGATTTTTGTCATATAAGCTTAAGGTATTTTTTATACAGCTCTGTCAATTAAGACCTGGGAAATATTTAAACTATAATAAAAAATTCACAAAAGGGCTAATACTTTTTTCTTTAACTGTATTTTGTTGTATTTCAGTTAATTTTTTATGAAGTTTAATTTATAAAGCTGTAGTTTACAAAGTTTTTCATCTAATATTAAAATGCTTAATTTTAATTACCAAAAACTATTTAAAATATCTTTAGCTAATAACAACAATCTGTGGGTCTCATTTGTAATTATGGGTACACTCAAATTTGAACATGATATCTACATACAAACATTTTCATAAACAAATCATTCAGCAAAAACTTTAATATTAAAATAGACGAAAAATGTGGCTGCTGAGTGTGACGCGCGACGTGCACAATGCACACATGGGAACAATGTGCACATGCTGTGCAAGCAATTTGCAGGTACACCTAGTTGAAAACATCCAGACTTTTCCCAAATACCCCGTGCGCTAGAACTATCCAATCTGCTTCTAAATCTGCAAGTAAAACTAACCAAATCTGCAGGTCAGAATAACAACACATGCGAAAATAAGTGTCGTTTAGTAGCAGTGAGGAGATTGTAAATAAAAAAGGGATGTAAGGATCTCACCAGAGTGGCTTTTAGGTTTCTTTTCTTGTGCATCCCAGCTACAAGCTCCCCATATTGTTTTTTTTTTAGCATAGTAGGAAATGTAGTCATTCAACTTCACAATAAGTCATGTTGCAATATGTATTTGAATAATGATGATGAGTTCCTTTACTTGAAAGCTCAGATTTGATTATCATAATTTGTTTTGTTTACAGAGTTTGAGGTTTACTGTATCATTTTTATTGACAACTTTTAGATGTTGATCTACTTTTACCATGGCACACACTTTTTATTTATCAAGTTTAAGAGTCTCTTTAACACGTATGTTTATTTTATTGTAAAGAGGTGAGATATATTGTAAAACTATTTTACTTGGCAATGTTGGTCAAGCAAAATAAAGTGGTCCTAATATTCCTAAATATATTGTTAAAACATATTAAATAATTATCGATATCCTGATAAACACATTAAAAACTTATATTTCATCTCAACACTATATTCTTTATACAGAAAGGGAGAAAAGTTGTTATAACCCATGCTATTCCTCTAAATACCCACATAGATTTAGACATACAGTATGTAAAGCTGGCTAATAAGAGGTCTGTAATCTGGCTCTGTATAAATGGTTTCGAGAGTGGCACACTTTAGCACTGCTTTAAGATTGGACAAGAGCAGGTCTATAGAGAGTAACGTGTTTGACAAGAGCAACAAAACACCAAATTCAAGTTTTTATGTATGTAAGAATCATAAATAATCCTCAAAATTATTAGTCAGATTGATTTTTGCCTATACACTGGCGAGTCAAAAGGGTCCGTTTTTTTTCCATGTTACGCATAAGACAACGTACTGCAGGTTTGGAAGGACAAGAAGGTTTGAACTATTTTTGTTTGAACTAACTCTTTTACATAAATAAAAGATTATGCGTGTTTTAGAAGAAGAAGCAGCAAATCCAGGATGGCCTCAGAAAGAACTACTACTGAGGTGTTGCTCACATACTAAACAACTTCTAACCTTCAGTTTAAAAGCAATTTTAAAGATTCAATGAAACCACCAGAGGCTTTTACAATTCATGCTTTTAAGGCGATGTACCTGTACATGCTAATGAACATCACGATTTTTAAAACCATCTTTGAGCAGAAAGATCCCCCTTAGCTCTCATTTCTTTGGCTTTCTGCACTAGAATCGCCATTCATCGCACAACCCCAGTGCACAAAGCTCGCCAGTTATCCCCAGCCATCTCTGCTTTGTGACTAAAAAAGCTGTCTCACTTTGTGCCAAGCTTACCATCTGCACTGGCCCCGAGCGAGAGCTGAGGCCCGGAAAAGATGAATATTCTTTTTTTAAAGTGATTAGATCATGTCAGCATTCTTCCGAAACTGTATTTTCAAAAACCCTTAGTCATCAATCACTTCAGGGCACAAAAACTAAAGCAAAGGTTCTTAAGGACATTAAACAAGGATGCTGGCCGTTCATTTACTTGCTGTTCAACAGTAGTTTGATTTAAATTAGTGATGCACCAGAAGTGTTTCTGATTTTTTTAAAGCAAACTGGCCGATTCAGATATTTTATACAATTTAGATTTTATTTAAAATTTTTAATCAAATTGTATAGTTTTATTCCACATTTAAAATAAAAAGAAAATAATTTTACTGGCTCTGTGAAATTATTGACTGTGAAGAATATTCGTTAATTAACAGGTTCAATAATTCATGATTCACAGCTTATATTATTATTTTATTTATGGTTATTTGCATTAAGGAACCTTTATCTCTGCTCTTTCAATTTTTTATGTTAAATATTGAACTGTGCAGTTCAACAAAGTGACTTTATTGGCATTTTAGTAGCTTGAAAGTAAACACTGTATAGCAGTGGTTCTCAAACTGTGGTACGCGTACCACTAGTGGTACGCGGGCTTCCTCCTAGTGGTACGCGGAGGAACCGCTGAATAATGAAAGAAACAATTAACACTTTTAATCCTTTAATGCCTAATATAACATCGATGTGATCAGCATTGGCTGTTTTGTGAAGCGTACGATCACAACGCTGTGCTTAGAATGTTTATTTTAGTGCATTGTGTCATAAGCTGCTATAAATCAGTTTCCAAAGTTTAAGAATTGATTCTGAAGCGTGATTTGACTGACATGAAAAGTAGCCAATCACAGTCGACCTTGTCTAGTTGCGTGAAACGTAAGGGCGGGACAAATGCTTTCTGTGTTGCAGAGACAGAAAAAACAACTTAAAAACAAATGTTTTGTTGAAATAATGCTTCTCGGATGTTTTCACTATCGAGATGTCTAGCAGAGTAATTAAACGGCGGACATATTTCCTGCCTTTTTGATGATCTACAAACACGTTTCGCTCTCCGACAGTGAGTCGACTCGCCTCTGACCTGTCACTCCTCTAAATACAGTCTGAATGGCGGCGCGGGAATGGAGGTATTGCGCAATAACTCATTTCTACAAATGTGGCGAGTGCTTTATTTTAACACGAGATCGCATTCATGTACGCAAATCGCTAAAACAGATATGCGAGCTCTTAAATATGCTTTTTTCAAATGAACTGCAAGTCCTCTCAGGATCGCCTGTGTGCTCAGATAGAATACAATCGCGATCTTTCCACTATTAAAGTAGACATTTATCTTTGTTCCTTGACTAAATTTAGTCAAAAGTATTCAAAGTAATCAAGTATTAAGAAATAGATTGATACATGATCGATGACAATGCTAATGGTCTTCTTATTTGGCTGTGTTGTGAAGTGAAACTTACTTTTAGCAAAGGTGTATTTATTTTTTTTTCTTTACGACAAATTAATTATGCTGGAAATGTTTCTGGATGAGGTATTTGTGTGATTTACACATTTAGCTGTATTCTGATCTGTCTTAAAGCATTACAGCTCAAAGCAATCCGTTGTTACTTATTGTTTATTTATCAAAATTAACAATAAGGCTCTTAAAGCACTCGCACTGATAAATGTAGTGTTGTCATATTTTAAATACCTCAAGTAAAATGAAGTCATTTGTTTTATTTTTTTACTGACAGTGTACTTGTATTTTTTTTTTAAGTTTCTATTTTAGATTAGGTTAAATGTAAAATAAAATCTACATGTGATGTACAGCTTTTTAAGAAACAAATTTGCCATATTGTAAAGAAAAATAGTGTAAAATATGTAAATAAAAGGCTAAATTTAAATCTTTTTACCATATACTTCAATTAAACCTTTCAAAACTTGTAAATATCGTTTAAAAAAATTGGCAAAAAGTGTCTCTATGGGCTTAAAGATTATTTGGTAGTTTTACCAGTGCTATTGAAAAATATTAATTGTCATGAAAGGAAAAATCGACCATACTTTCTTTGTTAGTGCAATTTCCTATACATGTAGCTTTGGGATTTAAGCAATTAAACCATTCAATCAGGTTTCCACGTAAAAAAAGTGATTTCATAATGAAAATCTGATTTTTTTTTTCAAAAGTAACCAACTAGTACTTTTTAAAAGAGTACTTTGTACTTTTACCTAATATTAATATTATTTACTAAAATTTGTGTTATTTTAGCTGTGTAATAGTATTTTTACTTGAGTACAAAAAATATTTCTCAAGCATTTAGTGCAGGTTTATTATATTATTAATATATGATCAATAAATAATATTTTTTTATGTTTTTTATTTGTATATATTCCTATGCAATGTTTTATGGGTTGCTGAGAATACTTTTCAGGTCTTCAATACATAGCATGTCAGTCTTGAAAAAAAAAAATAAAAAATAGGTGCTGTAATTGATTTTTCTTTAGGCTGTGCCTGTATGAACCCTGTCATATTTACATTTAACATATTTCAAGATTTGTCTGAAAGTGTAGGAATGTGACATATAGCCTATATTTATAAGGTAAAAGCAACATCTCCAGCTTTTGATGAATAGGCTACAATGAATACTTTAGATTTAAGTACAGCAGTTTTCTTTTTACTTTTTAAGAACAGCGCCATTTTTTAATGAACTTTTAAAAGCACATTTTACAAAAACTTTTTTTTTTAATCTGCAAGCACAGTTAATGTTCAGACTATTTCAAATGTTTAAAATGAATGATAATAATACATATTCTTAATAATAGGAATTAATCTGCATCGTTTTTAAACTGTGCACACCTGTAGCTGCTTAATTTGGCCTACGACGCTATTTTTTAATACTGGTTAAAAAATAGCGTCGTAAGGTGGTACTTGGAGAGACTATTTTTTTCTAAGGTGGTACTTGGTGAAAAAAGTTTGAGAACCACTGCTGTATAGAATTACATTTTGTTTTAAATATTATTCAATTTAAAAAAAAAAAAATGTATGCATTTTTTGAGCTAAGAGCTAATACTTCAAGCTAATAAACATGTAAAAAAAAATGTTTTTTCAACATCCTGTTGAACATCATGTCTTTTCAACATCCAAAGTTGTTGAAGGAAAGATCAAGGTCTCACAATGCAATTAAAAAGCATAAATAACTGAAAAAAACATGAATTACAAAATACGGAAAATAAATTTGCTGATTTTTTTATTTTTATTTTTTAGTTTATGCTACATTAAAACTTGGGTACACTTTATAATAACTTCATGCTATGAATCATTTATTAAGCATTAGCAAATAATTAATTGATTATCTGTAAGTATTAACTCTACATTAATAGGCGTTAGTAAGCAGTTCATAAATACATCTTCAAATCCTTTGTTGATGATTTAAAAGCACATGTATAATCTGCTTAATGAGTGTGTTGTCATACTTTGTAAATGATTCATTTTTCATTAATAACCTTTCGGTTATTAATCTCGGCTCAGTTGGAGTTTCTGTGTGGAGTTTGCATGTTCTCCCTGTGTTCGCGTGGGTTTCCTCCAGGCACTCCGGTTTCCCCCACAGTTCAAAGACATGAGGTTCAGGTGAATTGGGTAGGTTAAATTGTCCGTAGTGTATGAGTGTGTGTATGAATGAGTGTGAGGATGTTTCATTCCGCTGAGGCAACCCCGGATTAATAAAGGAACTAAGCCGACAAGAAAATGAATGAATGAATGAATGAACAAACCAGTTATTTAAGAATAGTTGGTGTTTTTTTTAAAGATTGTTCAGAATGCATAAGTTATGATTACTAAACTATTCAAATGAACATTTGTATATCTTATTATTTAGGAAAACATTACTAATTACTTTGCATACTAATAAACGCTTTAATAACTCAACTTTATTCAGTTTTGTTACCTTATCTAAAGTGAGGACTATTTATGCTTCTAAATCCCTTATAAACAATTAAAGACTAAGTTATATTTTAAAAGAATAAAAAGAAAATAAACAACTACATTTCTATTCATTTAAAGATACACAAATGAAACTGCATCAAATGGAAAATGAATCTTTGCGTTCTTAACAAAAATTAAATAACTGTATATTTTAAATAATTACAGTAATCAATTTTATGTTATATTTCGACATTCCTGTTATTCAGCAATGTTTTAATTTTTCAGCAATTACATATTTTTAGATAAGATTGCAAAGATTCATTTTAAGATCTATTGTTCATTTGATACTGAGCCTTTATTTGTTATTTATACGGGATTTAGATAACATTAATAGTCCACACTTTAAATAAGGACATTGGATGGAGTTGAGTTAATAAAGCATTTATTAACATACAAATGAACTATAAATATATTCCTAAATAATAAGATACATAAATGTTGATTCAAAAAGTTTATTAATCATTAATTATGCATTCTGAATGATCTTAAATACAACTATTCTTAAATAACTGGTTTGTAAAAAAATGCAAAGGTTATAAATGAAAAATGAATCATTTACAAAGTATGAAAACACACTCATTAAGCAGATTATACATGTCCTTTTAAATCAAGAACACAGCATTTGTAGATGTAATTATAAACTGCTTACTATTGTCTATTAATGTAAAGTTAAGGTCAATTAATGTAGAATAACAAATAATCAATTTACTATTTGCTAATGCTTAACAAATGATTCATAGCGTGTAGTTATTATAAAGTGTTACCAAACCTTGTACAAAACTAAAACAGTAGACAGGCTCAATGATCAATATTGTTAACTCAATATATTCTAGCAAAAATTGGCTAGATAGTGGACATAATGTAAAAAGAAAATAACCTGTATAAAACCTCACGCCACAATTTAGTATTTAAGAATTCCATCCAGTATTACTAGCAACATGAAGAGTCGACTTCTGATAGTGAGTTTTTCCAAGTACATCCATAATTCATAAAATCATCAGATGTGGATGAAGCCCATGTAGACTAAGTATAGGTGTTCACTCTAGCTTTGGATTAGTGAAGTTTTCACAGATTAAAATTCAGTATTCTGCTAAATTTTTCATACTTTTTTGGGAAAAAAAAACTTCATGCCATGACTTAAACATGAGCTGAAAACTGTCCAAACATAAAAGTTTTTTCAGTATAATCACATGTTTAGAGCAAAGAAAATCACCAATTCTGAATTTGGGCTGGTCATTTGGAGCATCTCTAACTTCCATATTTGCATGCTGAGCTCTCATGATACTTTTTAGCAAGCGAATCAACATTGCGGAACAAAACCAAGTCAGATACGCACCACATTCTCGCGGGGTCCAGCCGTGATGAAGATCAGGTCTCCAGCGTTGGCCTGGGCCATCTGGAGCAGCTGTTGTTTGGCCGTGTCCGAGAGCAGCCGGCTGAGAGGAGATTTCAGTGATCCATCTGCCCTTACTGGAACCACGCTCACCTCCTGTACGACACACGGCGCAAACACACCAATGATCATCCATTTCCTCCATCGGCCCATATTCAATTTCCATTGACAGCGTAGGGCACAAACTCTTGAGCAATCATCAGTCTTGAGAACATTTTGGGCTGGTTTCCCAGAAACTAGCTAAGCCAAGACCTGGACTGAAACGGATAGTGAGGGAGAATCACCTTTGATGATGCCATTAGTTCAAGCCAACAACACTAGCCCAAAGTTGACTTTCTGTTTATATATATACACAGGCAGCACAGCATACAGAGTGGAGGAACTAAGCAGAACTGTCAGCTATCTAAAGTATTAAAGCACATTTAAGAAACTTTAAGGAAGCAGTTTGGGAGAAAGTGAGTAAAAAGAGCCAAAACTCAAACTTTGGGTCACCTGAAGTGATGCCCATTTGGCTATTAGCTCCAAAATAAGTATTTAAGACATAATGCCTCTCATCACAACTCTAGACAATTAAAATAAAAGACAATATTCAAAAGGATAGTTTACCAAGACTTGAAAATACTGTCATCATTCACTCTCCTTCCATTTGCCATAAATCTGTTTGAATTGGGGGGGGGGGATATATATTCATAATATTATTTTCGGGTGAACTAACCCTTTAACACTATGGGTCCTGTCATCATACACCCGATGCAATAGGGTGCAAGACATGTTTGGCGCAATTGGTTGCTATTTTCCGACCAGCGCAACTGTAATTTTCATGTTTTGTGCCATGTTTTTTAATGGCAAATCCATTTGCGCCACTTTGTGGACTTATGGGTGTGCTGGTCTAAAAAGGAGGCGTGTTAAGGCGCATTGTTGGTGCGTTGCTGTATTGAGGAGCTGAAATAGACTGTGCCATTGATGCATCACTACATGGAGCAATAGGAAGCATTTTCTGACCACATTTTTTTATTATTGTTCATTTATTCATTGGCTGAAAATTAGAACTGAATTTAGAAATAGTTTGGAAACAAATCATTGTGCTTAAACTAAATTAAATAAGTAGACTAATTGATGTCTTCTTCGGTGGAGTCAGTTTCCACGGTTTCCTTATCCACGAAAGTAAAGGAGTAAAGTAAGAGTAAAAGTAAAGTAAAAAGAAAGCAAAGAGGCTGAACGAAGGAGGATCATTCTATATCCTTGCGATTCAGATGGTCTGTTTAACTATTTTCTTGTTGATGGAGCATTCAGTTTTACCATTGTGTTTTTCCATTTGCAAAGTCTGGCATGTAAATAGCAAATGCACCATGATGTGACTCAACTGACTCTTAAAGGCAATAGGAGTTGAGACTCTGATTGGTTTAATGCATGTTATGCTAAAAACACACCCATAATGCTGCGTTCACACCAGAAGTGGAACACGCGTCAAGCGCGAGTGATTTACATGTTAAGTCATTGCAAACATGCGAATATACATCCTGCGGCGCGATCCATGGTGCGGCGTGAATGACGCGAATGGCACTGCGCACATGGCGCGGCGCGAATTGAGCGTTTTGCGCGTTTGACGGGAATTGCTTGAGTTGAAAAGTCTGAACTTCAGCAGACATTCGCCCCACGTTAACCAATCAGTATCTTGCTTTTGTGGGGGCGTGATTGTGATGTACACCTGTTGTTGGGCTTCCCAGGGGAAATCCTCCAGCCGACACCGACAAAAAGTTCATCAAACTGTGCTCGGCTCAGTCAGAAGCACCGCTGATCGACGCTGTTTTTCTGTATGTCTTCATGAAGCACATAAACACTGTTATTTTCTCAATAAAATCCATGTTAGCCATTTAGCTATGAAGCTAAATCACCGGGCAGACAGAAGCCCTGCCCATCACGTGAATCCGCGTCTGTTCTGAAGTTAATTTGACGTGCAAATGAAGCGGATTTGACATGCGAATGAAGCGGGGTTTGACGCGCGAATGAAGCGAGTAAACTCAAATGTTCACGCAGCTATTTACGCGCGAATATCACGATTTACCTGCGCGTTCTGCGTCTGGTGTGATAGCAGCATTACTCATTAAGAGAATAAGGACAAGCCAGTTAGACCATGCGCCAGGCGCAAAACTTATTTTTCCGTCCTTAAAATAGCAAAAGTGGATTCGGACACGTCCTTAATGCTTTTGTGCCATGTCCTTTAGACTTTGTGCTTAGACTATTAAAATAGAGCCCTTTGTTCGCAAAAGGGTTTTAATTAAAAAATAAATAAGAAGTACTTTTACAAAATTAAATACAATTAACTAAATTTCACAAGCTTTAAATACAAAACAGCAGCAAGTTACAGGCTTTATTTTATTCTACATAGATTTCTGTTTGGTTTTGATTTTAATCGGTAAGAACTGACACATAAATCATTTGTTCAGTTGTTTGAGAGTGAAACTGCGCTAGCTGTGTTTTATTCACTGAAAAGAAATGCTCATAAAGGTTACTTGCTTGAGATTTATATAAACTGCTTGGGTCACACTGTATGGTTCTGATTCACACACAAAAAAGAGACAAAATATAAAAGGCATTTGTTCAGGAATTAGTCAGAAAACACTAGCAGCCCTGGAAGGATTTAATTCTCCAGAAAGAAACAACTATTACATTTATTTGTGAATTGGTTGGACTGCACTGTTTACACTGTGTAGTTTTCATTCACTAATAAGAAATGGAGCAGAACAGTATATTTGTATGAATCAGTTGAACAGCAGTAGTCAGACCCTGTGGTTTAGTTTCAATGAAAAGACACAACTAATAAAAATAGTGTGTTTAACAATCAGTAAACTACACAATGTTCTTTCCGATTCACCAGAAACAAAGGAACTAATTTTAAGAGTCACTTTTTTATTTTTTAATACTTAGTTTCAATTTAAGACTCCTGGATTTTATATTTAACAGATTATGCTAATTTAATTAGTTAAAATTCCAAGCCTTAATTGGACAGGTCAAACTAAAATAATTAGTGTTGAAAATTGTGTCATATTCATGCAACAGTTTGACTTAAACCAGTGTTTCTCAATCACATTCCTGGAGGACCACCAGCTCTGCACATTTTCCATGTCTCCTTAACCAAACACACCTGATTCAGATCATCAGCTCATTAGCAGAGACTGAAAGACCTGTAATGGGTGTGACAGACAAAGGAGACATCCAAAACATGCAGTGTCTATGGTCCTTCAGGAATGTGGTTGAGAAACACAGACATAAATGACATAAAAGAGAGAAAACAATGAGGCGATTTTAATTTTTGGGTAAACTACATCAAAAATAATTTCCATTATAAGCATCAGTAATACAAATATTCTTGTTTTAGCACCACTTACATGAGCAGATTAGAGACTAAACTTGAATTTTTATTAATATTTTATCCCAGTATAAATCATTTAACATGAATTAACTTGAAGAAGTGATCAAACACTTTCGCATGCAATGAATCATTATAAGCCATAA
Organism: Danio rerio; assembly: GCF_052040795.2. Lineage (NCBI taxonomy): Eukaryota > Metazoa > Chordata > Actinopteri > Cypriniformes > Danionidae > Danio > Danio rerio. The sequence goes on along the minus strand of NC_141022.1, from coordinate 37,521,643 downwards.
ATTACAAATGTTCTGCAGATGGACTGAAGAAACAAAAAATGCATTTAACATTCCCTTTATAAGACTCCTCGGATGGCCTACAACACAAATAAAGAGCTGTGTCTCCATGAGCTCGATCCTTGCCTCAGGGTGAATGTGCTGTGTGTAACATTTGAATGTTTTACCACCAAATGATCCTGACATATCGATTTCTTTTCAGATAAATATTTTAGGAGACTTCCCGTGATGTGAACACATGAAGACACAAGACTCACCTGACCATACTGTGTCTTGGCTGCTTGTTTCAGAAACTCAAAGTCTTTGCCCTTCAGATGTTTCTGCGAAAGAAATGATACATACAGTCAGTTTTAACACCTCCAGAAAAAGAATGAAAAATATGACTGCCCGAATATACTTAATAAATGAGCAGTAGTCAGAAGAAAGTCAGCTTGAAAAGTGACTGATCATGTAAATTGCAGCATGTTGAACATGCTTATTAATTTTGAGTGTAATAGAATTTAACCCTTGGGTCACGTTAGGTTCATTGTGACCAGGAGATTAATTTCTTTTTTTTTATTATCATTCTTTTTGTATTGGAAGATCCACCCAACAAAAAATGTAAAAAATAATAATAATAATAAAAACAGTAATACTATAATAATAGGTCCAAAATCAGCATTAAAACATATCTGATACAGTCTCTCTCATATTTAACCAAAAATGTACAGTTTTTTTACTGGCATCATTTATTTTGGCTGTGGTGTATTTCAAACTAATAATGTCCAGTAGATAAAGCCTCCAGAATAGATCGGGTGAAACAGATGGATCCAGCCATAGTTTTAGGAATTTTTTTTTTTTTTTTTTTTGCAGAAGTCTGAGCAACTGACAGAATTTGAGATTTATTTATTTTCCTAAAACTGTTCGTTAATGTTATCACATTGGGCTAAAGCTTACTGATTTTATTGACACAATGTAAAACTCAACAGTCAAATTTATCAAATGAAATGAGTGCGGTCAACTCAAAAATGTTAACTCATTTGAAAAGAGTTTTAAACTCAGTGTTGAAGGTGTTGGGTTGATTAAATACTTCATTACATCTACTTAAATGGAGTAAATTTACAAATTTACTCATTTAAATTAGTTTGTAAACTGAAATGGTTTGTAGCAATTGGTTTCCTTAAATGGTTTGAGTTGATTAGGTTTTACAGTACTCAGTTGGTTCGAGTTCTCTTCATTTTTTGGGCTTTGCTGTGCTCAAATTGCTTTGTTGACTCAAATGGATTAAGTTAACAGTACTCAATAAGATAAGTTTAATTCTAAATATTTCACTTTTACATTAAGTTTACACTCCATTTCCTCATGTTTTAGCAAATTCTATTGATTCCCTATGTGATTTAGCAACAGTATAGCTCATAGTAAATCTGCACTGGTTGATTAGTTTGAATTATTAAAATGAACCAACTCAGAACAGATTAGTTTGTTTGGAAATCAAACTACACAGTTTGTGTTGTAGAAGTCAATGTGTTGAAGCATCAGAATTTGTAGATTTCAGGCTTACCGTTCCTTCTGGGACACAGATGGCCTGAATGCAGCCCTCCGGTTCAAGAAGTGCATCTTTGATGAACTCAATTTGTGCTCCCTGAAATGCTGTGCTGACATCCACAAGCTGAATACAAGAAAACACTTCACAATTACAAAATTAGTTTCTGTAAACACACAAAACCTTCACATCAGGTCAGAGAATAAGCTGTTTTTCACATTCCTTTAGTTTAAATTCTTAAATTGTTTATAAAGTGTTTTTGTTTTTGGGAGTAGGCAGGGGTAAACAAAACTATTTATTAAATACTGTTTTAATTATATACTTCCATTTTAATAGCATTATTGAAATGTTTGTACGCTATTAATGAACTATTAATGTTAATGCTAATCATTCTTATGTGCTAATCATTTTTTGTTTACACTTTAAAATAAGTATCCATAAATTAAGGTAAATTAATGTGTTTTCTAACATGAACTAAGAATGAACAATATTTGTACAGCACTTAGTAATCATAGTCCATCTTTTTATAATGCATTGTTAAAATCCAAAGTAGGGAAGCACCGATACCAGTTTTTTGGAACCATTCCGATCCCAATACCAAAATTCTGAGTATCGACCGATACAGATCCGTTTCCTATACGTTTGTTCACTGTTTTCTTTTTATTTTGTTTTATTTTTTACATAATACAGTTTCTATAGTTCTGGTGATAAACTCAAATAATATATTTTTTAGTAAAAATAACAGACCTAATAAACTAGGCTACATTATTTGAGCATTCATTATACCATTGATCAGTTGTGGTCCAGCTTTTGTTTACTTTTTTAATATTAAGATTTTTCTTTAAATCTGTAATAAGCTACCACACTGACCCTAATCATTGGTAAAATATCCAGTCTTTTAGCAAAGCCTGACATTTTCCCGCAGGTTTAATGCAGACTAAACTAAATTGTCTAAGGCCAGTTTTACTTAAATATTCCCTCACCTAAACTTGCTATAATACCAGGTCCGTTGTGTGTGAAGAGCAGGTAATACCCCTTCTCTACTCCAGGTGCTGCGGCTGCTGCTGATCTAACAGAGCAACAAACTCATTGTTGCAGGTCAAAATGAACCCATTAAATGCAAAACTAAATGCATTTCTTTATTGATTATTTATATTAACAGGAACAAACAGTCTTGGAAAAAAAATAGTGTTGTAATAAACAAACGTGTCACACAGCTTGAATTGTGAATGAATGGATAATGATTGACATCGCAGCAGAGGGAAGCGCTGAAGTCAACATGAATTTAATCACCTGAACATTCATCTGTGGTTCACATTAAACTATAGAATGGCTTTAGAAAATTTGGGATATAGTAGGCCTACATGACAACTTTGTAAAGCCTTATAATAGGATACCTTCATGGCTTTTGTTGGCTTATAAGTTACACAGAATTTAGTGCACGAGCAAGATCATATTTAGATCGGTACCCAAAAAACAGAAAATGGTATCGAATTGACATCCGATCCAAATATCGGGATTGGTGCATCCCTAATCCAAAGTTGTGCATAACATAAGTTAGTACTCGGTGAGCTAACAAGAACTACCAATCAATAACTTTTATTGCCTGAAGTTAACAAAGATGAATAAATACTGTAATAAATGTATTTTTCATTGTTATTTATATTAAATTGTAATTATGTACTAAAAACATTAACATTAACTAACTGATTTGTAATTTTTTACATTATTTTATTTATAGTAGCAATATATACGGTACAATGATTTCAATTAAGAATGTACATTTCCCATTGCTAAACATTTTTCTTTTTTACAAACTATAAAGTAACAGAACACAGTACAAAACAAAAGTTTCATGAAATAAAATATATAAAAATTACAGTAACAATAAAATGAGAACAGAAATAATATCAATAATTAAATACACATAGGTCAGAGAGAGTTGAATCTTTACTTATTCGCTCAAATTTAGTTTAGTTATTTTCAGCTGTAAATTTTTAATCTAAAGAGAGGATTAAGAGGGGGAGTAAATTGAAAAATGTTTGTTCAGTGGATGGGAATAAGGCAGCAATCTTTTTATATTTCTACAAAGACTGGATAGAACAACCTAATGTATTCAGTCCACTTGCACCAGATGTTTCTAAATGCATTCGTTTGGAGTAGAAGGGAGAATGTCATTTTTTCCATCACATAAATATTATATACTATTTCTAGCTAATCCTTCCATTGTTGGGGAGTCAGGAAGTAACCAGTGTATTGTAATTGCTATTTTTGGCTGCGATTATTAAAATATATAATATTAAAGTATTTTTAGGTTTACTTATTTGGATATCAGAGCTTCCAAAATAAATAACCGTGAATTGAACTGATTTGTAATTTTAATGATGCTGTGTTTGTGGATTTTCACTAAATGCAATGAATGCAAATTTGACCCAAAACATTAAAATCGTACCTAAGCTTTGAACATAATACATAAAAAATTAAAGTAATCAAAAATTACAGTCATAAATTCTATTAAATTATGTTACTTTTTATTGTTCATAATAAAAAAAGTAAATCATGTAAATTAACTCATGTAAATAATTAAATTTTGATTAACATTATCTAATAAAACACAAAAAGTATTCAACCCTGATCAGAAGCTTTATTAATGATCGAGCACCAATAATAACTGATCACAACAGAGCAGCAAATTGTCATATCAGAATTATTTCTGAGGGGTCGCATGACACTGGAGTAGTGATGCGGAAAATAAAGCAGAAATAAAACACAATACAATATATTCACAATTTCCACTATCAGTTCTTTTATTATAAAATGACTTCTATTTAAATCATTTTGTTTGTTTTTTAAATGTAATTTATTCCTGTGATGAAAAAAGCTAAATTCAGCATCATTACTCCACTCCGTAGAGTCACTTGACTAATCAGAAATCACGCAAATATGCTCAGTTGGTAACTCTAATAGTTTTAGTGCAATATTTTTGAGAAAACCATAATACTTTTCCCCTCTCAGTATTCCTTGGTTAATGGGAAGTTAAATCTCTTACTTTCAATCTGCATCTCTTATGTTTGTATGTATTAATAAGCGTCAAAGACTCGGCAAAGGTTTTTGTAAATTTCTGAGCAGAACCGAAAGCATTCAGAACGCACACCAGTGGAAGAGAACGTATCACCAGAGATTCATTTGTAATTGTTGAGCACCGCATGCAAATCTGTGATGTGTGGGGAAACAGGATGCAATCTCAGCGTGACGCCAAGGACGGCCAGCATGCAAACAACCTCACTGATGTCTTACGTCCAATCTAGGATGATGTGTAGAAAGAAAAAACAAGCGGTCACCTTCATCCCAAATCTAGTGTCTGGTTTGTCAACTCCGTAGTCTCTCATGGCTTCTTCATAAGTCAGGGTGGGAAAGGGGACATTAATCTGTCCTTTGTCCTCTGGCCAGGAGAACTGGACCAAGCCTTCAATCAAACTCATGACTCCAGCCTGGTCCACAAAGGACATCTCAATATCTACCTAAAAAAAGAGAAATTTGTGAAAATGGTCACTGCATATTCATTCATTCATTTTCGGTCTAGTCGCTTTATTAATCTGGGGTTTCCACACTGGAATGAACCGCCAACTTATCCAGCATATGTTTTATGCAGCGGATGCCCTTCCAGCTGCAACCTATCACTGGGAAACATCCATACACACTCATTCACATACATACACTACAGATAATTTATAGCCTACACAATTCTGCTGTACCCCATGTCTTCGAACTGGGGGGGAAACCGGAGCACCTAGAGGAAACCCACGCGAACACGGGGAGAGCATGCAAACTCCACACAGAAACACCAACTGACCCAGCCGAGGCTTGAACCAGTGACGTTCTTGCTGTGAGATGATTGTGCTACCCACTGCACCACCGTGCAGCCGCACACTGCATACTGTTACACCAAATTGACCCCCATATCAGCTACAATCTTAAGCAGGTTGCACACCAGAAGCGCCGCTCGGCGGCGCGCCGTGCAGCGCCATGTATTTTAGAATTCTAAACATAGGTTTCTATCAGGATACACACACCGGCGCCGCAAGTCGGAGGCTGTCGGCGGCTGTCGGCGGCGCCCGGCGACAGCTCAGGACGCAGTTCATTTTTCAGCCGCGCCACAGAGCGCCATCTGATTAGTTTCATGTTAAATATCATGCGAATGTGTGCGTCTGGTGTGTGATACTTTAAACTGTCATGTACGCGCCGTGTCGCGGCGCCGAGCGGCGCTTCTGGTGTGCGACCTGCTTTAGGGTGTACTCACATTAGGTACAGTTGCCTTGAATCATGCCGAAGCGCAATTGTGCCCCCTCCCCTCTCCCTCTCGTCCTGCACTCACACTGCATTTTGCCTTTCAAACCTGAGCACAATTACATTGATGATGCGACTGCTTAGTTTAACAGGAAGAGAGGCTCTCTCTCAGCACAGTGAACATTGCTGTAGTTATATTGTTTTAGTCGTTCAGGGTGCAGTAACACGCAGACAAATATTTTGCCAAACAGGTCCACAACTTTTTTTTGTTTGAGAGTTTTGCGTCATTAATAAACAACGTAAGTTTGCGTTCATTAAAAAGTAAGAATGATTGATAAATTCTTATGAAACAGTATCGGGCTCAGGCAAGCTATGCACTCACACTGCAAGTGTACCGCACCAAAGCCCAACCGAACAACGCTCTGGCACATCTCTTCCAACCGGAAGGGCCAGGGCTGGCCGACTGAACTGCCTGGTTCAGAGCACTCACACTTGTCAAAAGAACCAAGAAATGCGTTTGGGTATGGTTCAGATAGCATAATGTGAGTGCACCCTTGATTAAAAAGCATTGCAAAATGATTTGATTGTATTTGATCTGAACTAAATCAAAATTATCTGGAAAATTTTCCAACATTTCAACATTAACATTTCCCAAATGAAGATTAAGGACATTTTTCACAGTAATTACTCTTTCAAGAGAAAATCTTGTTTCATTTTAGTTCGGTTGGAATAAAAACATACATACTGTATATTTTTTTTAAAAATGTAGAAACTGCTTAGGTCAAAATAATTAGCCCCGTTAAGAAAACTTTTTAGTTTGATTCACTACAGACCAAAACACTTTCTTGGAATGACTTACTTAAACCATCTTGCCTAGTTAACCTATTTAATGTAGTTAAGCTTTTAAACCAGAGATGCCCAAGCAAGGGACCTTAATAACCTGATTTGGCCCACCATCCCATTTGAGAATGGTTTAGACATTATCATTTAAAACTTTATGTAATCTTTTATTAGTTTGTTTTATTGTTTAGCTACAAAAAAAGCTATCTGAATGATATGTTTCAAATTAACCAGATTTAGTTTAAAATGTACATACGACGCATAGAGGTCAATGCAGAGACTTTGGTGAGCGATTCAAGGCAAAGACAACTTCTGCTTGACTAGTGTATTCAGCATTGAACTCCACTGTGTTATAAATGTGATTGTTTATGATTTATTGCAATAAGTTATCATAAAAAAAAGTTAAACTGCACTAGTTAATACAATTGAAAGTAATGTTTTCTATTAATTTTTTTAATATTATTAAATGAGTTAAGAAATGACACATGTTAACTTTAATGAAAAATAATTTTGTATATTCATCTTTGGCCCATGGCTATCAATGATATTTGGTTTTTGGCCCTTTATATGAAAAGTTTGTCCACCCCTGCTTTAAAGACTAGTAAAATAAGTAGTAAAATAAGCCAGTAAAAAATATGATGTACTGTCGACAGGCAAAAGAGGGCATAAATAACTGCATAAATAAATAAATTACATGAATAAATAATTAAATAAATAAGATTATGATTTATATTATTTAAAATCAGTAAGATTTTCAAAGGTTTATGATTTTAAATGAGCTTTGCTTCAAATATCATGCAATTAGTTTGCAATTCAAAACAAAATTCGCTATGGAACAAAAAAATCTGCTGTTTTTATAAACAAAAACAAATGTATTTTATTTTAGTTTGATATTTTTTTTGCCCAAAGCAGTGCAGAAAGAAAATCTCTGAACATTAATGAACAAGAACTATCAAACAAACAAAAATACACAAAATCAATTCATAGCCACTGTGACGTCCTATGACATAGAGTGTCCGGCCCCGTTTACACTAGTACATTTTAGTTTTAAAACGGCGTTTTAGAATGAAAACGATCCCCGTCCACGGTAGCGTTTCACCCAGCGTTTCTGAACAACTTTTCGTCTACACCATTGAAAACGCACATCGCGTGACCACACACACACACACACTCTAGCATGCGCTGCAACGTATCTACCCATATGAGAGCTGTGCTTGTCAGGCTGATCATCAAGGATCTACCGCTGGATCCAATCTCACTATATTTGTTAAACGTGAAATTTAATTCATCTTGTTGTCTATATCTAACGACATATACCCCAACTTTGGTCTTTTGAATCTATTACTTGTTCTCAGGTAAAGTGTTTTGGTTGAGCGCAAATATAAATTAATATTTATATAATATATTATTTATATTTATAAGGTTGTTTGCCTGTATAAACTTTTTGTACGTTATACGTTTATAATGGCCATTATTGATTATTAAAACTGATATTCAGCAAAGAAGAGGATATGTTTTGTATTTTCAATGAAAATGAAAGGAGGGAGTAAAGTTATAGGCTCCGTTTTGTTATAAATATGCATTGCACACAGTGAAGATGAAGCTCATATATGCAGCACAACACCTCAACATTTCTGCTCTGTTAAGTTGTTAATATCAAAATGAAAATAGCAGTTCCTTACATCATGTTTTCATTTTATTGTTAAGATAGTGAAACAACGTACGTATCCAGGATGATGTGAGTGAGGTTATAAAGTATACTGTTCCCTTTGAAGATTTATTTGACGTGTCCTCGGGAGTCTGTTTTCCATATCAAACTTGCGAAGTCTGAACATACAAGGAGAGGATGCAGGTCTCAACTGTGTGTAGGCTACTTTATTTTGAGGAAAAGCCCCAATCAGAAAGGCAAATGTCTGTAGCCCCGCCTCCGTTTTCAGATGTCTCCGTTTTCCTCCATTCATACTGACACGGAGCAGCAGCGTTTTAGAATGAAAACGGCCTCTTCAGCGTTTCCAAAACTATCCGTTTTCGGCGCCCGAAAACTCCGGCCTAGTGTGGACTGATGGCATAACCGTAGCAAAACGTATGCGTTTTAAAACGAAAATGCATTAGTGTAAACAGGGCCTAAGTCTGCGTAGTACTGAGGGTTGGCTCCATTTAAAACTGTTTCTTTAATAAATTATGTTTCTTGGGTGTCTCTCTTCTTTGTTATGTCCTTGTGAGCCATAGGGCATATCATCCACTTTTAAAATGGGTGTGGCCATTTTTACCTAAATTACATTTTTGAAGAGGATAACCAAACTTGTATTCTCATATAAATGCAACATTACTGTCTCAATTGTCTTACATCAACAAAAATTAAAAATACAATGTACGGAATGTCTATATAATGTATTGCAAAACTCTTCTGTGCTTTTGAGGTGGGATACAGGTTGGGTTAGGGACAGTTATGGTGGTATGGGTAGGTTTAATAGTGGGTTAAGGTGTAAGGTATGGTCATCAGCGTAATTATAAATCTGATTGCAGATGTAATTACATGCATGTATTTAATCAATCATAAGTAAAATGTAAAAACAGGTAATTACACAATAAATACACTGTAACAAATTATTAATTTAATTGTAAATACATATTAGTTAAGGTCACATAATATAAAGCAGGCCCTAATAATTATCATTTAAGTATATAAAATCTGAAAACATTTTTAAATGTGGTTTGTATCAGGAACTGCAAATGTGGTTTTTGTCAGGAAACGCAATGTTTTTTTATGCAATTCATACCATAAATAATTAAACAGGTCTGATTCGAATGCTCCCCCAAAAATCTGATTTTTCCTGCCTGTCTGAAGGAAAGCAAAATGGTCTTGTGGGGTTCATGAGTTTTAGCCTGAATGAGGATGCTGCAAAGCCTATTAGCAGCTCTCGCCCTCATGAGTGGGAGTCAGAGCGAAGCGCATCATTAAAACACTCAATATTCATCTGCATCAGTACAGAGCCCTAGTTTTGCAGATATTGTCAGACATGCAGCGACGTGTTTCCTCCCAGTCTTTAGCACATCATTACCTGTGTGAATTCAGGCTGTCTGTCAGGTTTGGAGCCTTCGTCCCTGTAGCAGCGAGCCAGCTGAAAGTACCTGAGATTGCAGGAGAAAACCATCATATAAGTGACTGTCGGCCAATACTGACTGACTCACAGTTTTCAATCATGCATAACATATGATTTTTCTTTGACAGACTTGTCATAAAACTAGCCTGAAGACCTGGCATTAGTGCAGCTAGTGATTGAAGTAGAAGTGCTGCCAAAATTGAAATAAAAATGAGACCATTGTGGCCATTATCATTTCTCAAAATGATCTTATTTTTATTCTCATATTGTTTGAGAAAATGCAGGAGCAGACTTTTGGATATTCTCAAACAATATGGGAACAAAAATACTTTAGTTCACCTGACTTCACTCATTTTATTTGAGCTCAGAACGTTTATGTATTTAATCAATTTGTTTTAAAATACACTACAGTATAATGTTTGGGGTCAGTAGGATTTTTAAATGTTTTTAAATAAGCTTATCCTGCTCACCAAGGCTGCATCTATTTGATCAAAAATACAGCAGAAATTGTAAAGTTGTGAAATGTTATTGCACAATAAAATAACTGTTCAAAAGTAGGATACCATTTAATTTAATAATGTATTCCAGTGATTTTAAAGATGAATTTTCTGCTTCATTACTCCAGACTTCAGAGTCACATGATCCTTCAGAAATCACTTCAATATTAATTATTATTATTATTATTATTATTATTATTATTATTAATAATAATAATAATAATATTATTATTATTATTATTATTATCATTTTTAATATTTTTTCCAGTGATGGGTCGCATCTGGAAGTGCATACACTGTGTAAAATTGTTGGATTAGTTGGTGGTTCATTCCGCTGTGGCAACCCCTGATTAATAAAGGGACTAAGCCGAAAAGAAAATCATTGAAGGAATGGATGAATTATGAATATTAATATTATTAATGGTAACAGTAGTAAAAAGCAATAATGACAGCAGTAATATTTTCATTTAAAACTACATATAAAAAGAAAGCAGTTTTAACAATTTAACAAGTTTAGCATTTTATTTAACAATTTTACAATTATTTTTACATTTATTAATGCTGCGTTAATGAACAATCATTTTCTTAAATTTTTTTTTAAACATTAAAATCAGTAGTGTAAGTAAAACATAACCCCCTAAAAGTCTATGCTTACTGAGGTTAATGGAATAAAAAAACTAAATAAATAAATAAATAAATAATAATAATGTAATCTATTTCCTTGGTGGAAAAGTTTAATTTCAGTGAATTTTCAGTGGGCATTTTTGCAACAATAAATAAATAAATAAACAACAACAGAAACAATAATAATAATAATAATAATAATGATAATTATAAATATATACTTGGTAAATTAATTTCTTAAGAAAAAAACTAAATACTGATGTCAAACAGTTTGAATGGCATTCTTTGTTAAAATAAAATAAAATAAAATAAAATAGAAATAAAATAAAGGGTGACGCAGTGGCGCAGTAGGTAGTGCTGTTGCCTCACAGCAAGAAGGTCACTGGGTAGCTGGTTCGAATCTCGGCTCAGTTGGCATTTCTGTGTGGAGTTTGCATGTTCTCCCTGTGATCGAGTGGGTTTCCTCAGGGTGCTCCGGTTTCCCCCATAGTCCAAAGACATGCGGTACAGGTAAATTAGATATGCTAAATTGTTCGTAGTGTATGTTTGTGAATAAGTGTGTATGGGTGTTTCCCAGTGATAGGTTGAAGCTGGATGGGCATCCGCTGCGTAAAACATATGCTGATAAGTTGCTGATATATATGCTAATAAGTTGGCGGTTCATTCCACTGTGAAAACACCAGATTAGAGAAGGGACTAAGCCGAAAAGAAAATTATTAAATTAATAAATAAATTGAAAAATCTATTAAATTAAATTAAATTAAATTAAATT